>NC_063202.1:6958446-6978446 GCF_017589495.1 Alosa alosa
TTTACTGGAATCATTTTAACTGTGAACAATGAGCCTGTGTGTGACTATATCTGTGGGTGTGCTGCTGTGTGCTTGTGTGTGTGTGTATGTGTATGTATGTATGTGTGTGTGTGTGTGTGTGTGTGTGTGTGTGTGTGTGTGTGTGTGTGACAAATCTGGAAGCACTTTATGGCCAGCCGCACTGCACTCTCTGATTGGACAGTCCGTGTCACTCTTGGTCTTAAGAGCGTTGCCTAAACTTCCCCTAGGCCGTCACACCGCCATCACTCCATCAGTGTGTGTGTGTGTGTGTGTGTGTGTGTGCGCCTGTGTGTGTTGGGGGAACGGCACCACAGGGCCCACCACACCATCCATTTCTATCTAAATGCTTATTCCATCTCCAAGCCAGCCAGTCAGACACATGAAACGACCCACTCATTTGTGAACCGGGGCTACATTATTATCAATATCAGTGAGTTACTGTCACAAACCACAGAGGACAGGCAAATTCTGGAAATGTATTTTCAGAAAGCAGAAGGCGGGGTGGGGGAGTTGGCGTGGGCGTGTGGGTGAGGGTGAGGGTGGAGATGAGGGTGGAGGGGATATATTATTTCCTTTTGTAAATGTTTGTGTCTGAGCCTGTGGGGGTGGCACATGTAAAGAGTTGGAGCCCATCATGGAGCTTCCGTCATCTATATCCACTCTGCACTGTGCACGGGTAACCACACTGTAGTCTACTGTAGGTGCATGGACTAGGAACAATGACAGAGAGAGAGAGAGAGAGAGAGAGAGAGAGAGAGAGAGAGAGAGAGAGAGAGAGGGATAAAGAGAGAACACAGAAATCAGTGTGCCTTACGTCATGCTCTTAGGTCTTTGTCTCACTGATCTCAGATCTGTCAGCAGCACTGTATGAATGCTGTCAGTGCAACATATCCAAAGCCCAAGTTGTCCTCCCCCCTCATGCGTCAGTCAGTGTAAATATGGCAGCAGAGAGAGAGAGAGAGAAGAGAGAGGAAATTCACGCTCCAAGCGAGAGAACTAATCTTCCCTTCTGCCTATTTCAGTGCTCTGTATTTAATTGATAGAAATTGCACGCATCAAAGAAAAAGCACACTGAGATTTAATGTGCATAAAATGGACATTAGCATTTTAAAGAGGTGGATTAACACATTAATCCGGGCAATTTTCATCCAGCACCTCCAATGAGATCGTCCCGGCGTAGCAACTCGTAATGAGGCTTAACAGGCTCTTTTTATTTAGCCGCGCACGCGTAGGGATAACAGCAAACTTTTAGTTTTTGGGGAAGGGAACGCAAGGGGCTTAAAGCCTTCACATGTCTCCAAACGAGAAGTATTTCAGTTTGAGAAAAAAAAACGTAACGGACAGTCACCTGATGCATTACACTAATAGCACGTTTCATTACAGAAGTCCTGAGTATGTGGCACACGTAGGCATCCATTTCCTGAACTCTGTGTGATGATGATTTCATAGAGACCCTGTACCATTTGAACTACAAGCCATTCAAAAAAGGCCTCAGATATGTTCTGGAAGTGAATCTTTTGTGTTGGGTACCAGTGCTGTTTGGCAAGTCAATGGAGGGGCACCTGTCCCTGCATTCAGAACATCAAAAGGCCCCGCACACACAGACATGATGCTTATTTGAAAATCATCTTCTGTCACAAATCTACATGGTACAGGCCTGGCCATGAAGATCAATGCGTCTGTTATGACACACACACTCATATGTTTGTGTTGTGCTCTCGGACTGTGAGTAAATGGCGCCGTGCTTAGTGAAAAGGGAGGGGAACGTGACTAGTGCTTAGGGGAAAAAAGAAACCTCCCCACGGAGCGTCTCTCGGCGTTTCATGTGTACAGGAGAGACGCATTATGCATGCACACTACACCCAAGCACAAACATAACATCAATGACGCTGCACGCTGTTTAGGCCGCACCGGGCATTTGTCGCGTGTCCTTCACCGCCGCACACTTTTTATTTCACCTCCACACAACATCCTCCATTTTGTTGTAGTCCTGTACACTGGAGTTTATGCCCCATGCTTCCCCACGCTAACAGAATGTAATAGGTCATCAAAAAGCACGATGGAGAGATAATGTTGTTCGTGCATGGAGAACTCTCCAGAGAGAGAGAGAGAGAGGAACTGACAATAATAAAGAAAGAACAATTTTTTTGGCCTCCATATATGAGGACAAACAAGCGTTCCTTCTACAAACTGTTAAAATGCAGAGTGGGTGTGCATGACTGTTGCTATCTGGTTGGATGAAGCGTGAAGTGTGAATATCTGATGCATCTCTTTACTCACCTATGCGTATCTCAAGCCCCATTACTGCTCCTACACAAAACTGCACTCAGGACAACATTAGAATTTTTTATTACGCACAGGTTGTGAGAACAAAAAAACATAGTTTTGAATTAATAAACATCAGAGGCTGTAGCTTTCAAATGTAGCTCCCTTATTTTTTATTGATCAGTTATCATCAGAAGTTTTTTTCCCTCTCTCCCTCTCTCTCACTATGTCCCCCTCTCTCTCCCTCTCTCTCCCTCACTCTCACTATGTCCCCCTCTCTCTCCCTCTCTCTCCCTCTCTCTCACTATGTCCCCCTCTCTCTCCCTCTCTCTCCCTCTCTCTCACTGTCCCCCTCTCTCTCCCTCTCTCTCCCTCTCTCTCACTATGTCCGCGCTATTTTATCCCTAAAGTGGGCTCTTGACATATTTTCTGTGAATCACGCCTGCATTATTAAGTGCAGTCCGTTCCGTGACCAATGTCATGAACAGGAGAGCCTCTCCAAACAAAGTCAGAGAAACCCTGCAGACCACACAGCGAACAATGTGGTACAAAGACACAACACGAGAGCCTGGACAAGAGATGGCCTTTGGAGGGTTTTTTTTCGGTGTGCTTGTGCACTTTGTCATGGGGAAAGTGACTTTAAGGCCACCATGTGCTCAGGTCACTGTGGCGTGAAGGCCTGGCAGTATCACTGGTGGCTTGCTCAGTGACAGTGTGTATTTGAGTGTGTGTATGTATGTGTGTGTGTGTGTGTGTGTGTGTACTCAGCCATGGGTGGGAGACAACGAGGGTTTTTTCAAACAGCCTCAGGGAAGAACTTGTCTCGTCCTGGTGGCGATTAATTGCAGCAACAACCCCCCTTTCCTCCAGGTTTTTACGCAAATAAATATGTAAATAAATAAATAATTTACGCCCTCCAGAATGTCAGTTGTGACAACACCACCCCTGCCGCTCCTCTCTCAGCATATAAATCAAAGAAGGTCTGTGTCCCAATCCAATCCAATCTCCTCTCTCTCTCTCTCTGCCTTTGTCCTCGCCCACACCTCATTCTCATTTCACTACTGCTGAAATCAAAAATCTGGTCTAAATTTGTGTGGAGAGAGAGAGAAAAAAATACTGATAAAGGAAAATTTTCACCCAGGGGGCAAACAATGGCTCATATTTGAAACAATATCCAAGTCCTATTTTTCTTTCCATCTTTTTTTGTGCATAATTACAGTTATCTGCACTGTCTGATTTGCATTAGTGGCTTGAGCGATTGCCAAGGCATTTGGACAGAGCAAAGGACAGAAATTTATTTCAAAATGCTCGTCTTTTGACATGCCTTGGCTGAGGTTTTGCAAGGCCTTGAACGCTTGGTAAGCTCCAAGACTTTGAACTCCCGATAAGGATCAACTTAAGTTGAACAGACACTAAGCTAATTTTACAGAAATTTACAGAGAGGCTCAAATACCGACGCGGCAGCCGAGTATAGAATATTCGTATGAAGCTATCAAAGTTCAGATTCCAGGGATATAGCCATCATGCTTGGGTGAGCTGCTTTTCATCTCGCACAGAGGCAAAAAAATAAAAAGAGCAACAACTATGCGCTTATCTGTATCACGGTTCGTCTTCCCACTCCGAAGCTGAAAAGCACAAACACGTCACCGTGCGAGGAAACAGAATTGGAATTGTCTCTTCATTTTAACACAGCGAGCCCCCCTGCTTGTGTGATTTGAGAGCCGGCCAATCCCGACGCAACCTCCAGCGGTCCGCGCCGCTGCCAGCCACTGTCATTTCCCTGGCAGTGCGATTACTCACGGGCTGGCATTTTCACAGTTGTCAGGTATGGATTTAATGGCCAATTATCCCCAGATAAATATATCTATAAAGTACTGAGGGAGTCATCATCACAGGCATGCAAGAATATCAGTAATAATGGCTTGTGCTAAATAGGGAGGAAAATCATGTCTTGTCAAAGCCCCAGGACTCGGGCTGCCTCCGACTGTTTCACCGGAGGGTCCTCATCTACGGCGATGCGATAAAATGAGCCAGTGTGTGTGTGTGCATGTGTGCGGGTTGACACGCTCAAATCAGCGACGCTCAAATCATGTCCAGAAAATGTGAATAATAATTCTAATTTAAAGGGTGGAACTCCAACGGTGGCAGCTGTGACAGGGCCTGTTGGCTCATTCGCCGTGTTGTCATGGCGACGCCACCGGCAGCTTTGTGAGGTGTGCGGCGGTGGTGGTGGTGGATGAGCGGTGTTTGGGAGTGGAAAGGGGGGGGTCAAGCACAGGTAGATATAGCCTGTGCATAGGAGCTGAGCACTACTGCCCTCCACCCCCTCTCTGTCTCACAAGCTCCCCTCTTCCCACTCGACTCCAGACAGGTGACAGAACAGGAGAGGTGCGAGGAAATCGGAAAACAAAAAAGGTGCTGTTTCCCGGCTCCACCTTGTCTCTGTTTCACCACCTTCAGTTTCTGATGGATGTCTCAAAGGAGCGCAGAGGGCACACTCACTCACACACGCACACACACACACACACACACACACACACACCACGAGAGAAAGAGAGACGCGAAGGAAGAGGGATGGCATTTAGCCCCCCGAAAAAAAACCCTCCCTGGAGTCAGGGTTTTAGGACATGCCATGTTACCTGCTGTCGTCCTCGCCTCACTCCCAGCTGTGCGCCGGTACATGCCGCACGCCGAGAGAGAGAGAGAGGGAGAGGCTACGGAGAAACCGTAAGAGCCGCGGTATCAGATCTCATCGCTCTGTGGACGGGTCCTCGGGAGGGTTTACTGTGGGGCTGTCAGCTCTTTCTAATGACAGTGGCTGTCTCTGTAGGAGAGAGGAAGTCAGGCCTTCTGGTCCATATTAGGCACAGCAGAGGGCTACTGAAGACCCCAGCAGATGCCCGCAGAGCGGAGGGGCGATAGCGATGCTGAATGCTGTCACATCCACTAAACACAAGTAGGAGACACATGTAAATATAGCCAATCACACACACATACACATACACACACACACTCTCTCCCTCTCTCTCTCCCTCTCTCTCTCACACACACACACACAATGAATAAACTTGTGTAGTTTATTGTACTTTATTCGCTGTGTGACACCAACTTTCAGCATTACCCACCTGTAGTGGAGGGTGTTCATGTTCACCTTTCTAACTCCTCCAAGGTTAAACAAAACATTTTTTTCAATGTCACAGTGTCTCAGAACATTGTTTAATAAGTACACTTCTTCTCTGGTGCCTGGGGTGTTCGGATTTTTGACATATTGGAACACTCCCAGAAAATTACTTTAACAGAAAACATTTTTGGCATCCAATGCAATATGCGAAGGAAATATATTGTCATATGCATCCCATCCTAATATGGTTTAGAATGGAGACCTTCTAAAAAAACCACTGACTTTCTGTCTGGGATATAAGCCTGTGTTAAAAGCCCATCCCAAGTCACTCTCCCAGTCCAGTTAATTGCAAAACCCAGACAAAAGGACAGCGAGCAGCATCGTGCTGCCCAATCCATAGTTTTTATTACAGTTTCAATATTCAAATTTTTGCCACAAAACCACATTTATTATTTTGCACGAATAAAACGAGAATGTAATATTGGCGCAGAAACAACAGTAAGCAATGGATTTAACTCCGATATTAAGTTCTCAGCCTCCTCGTCTGCATCGCCTCCTTTATTGAGAGCAGTCATGGTTGAACCCAAGGACTCGATTAATTTCACTGCAGGCTGCCGTTTTGGTAAATCTCATTTTTATTAAAGATAATATTCTATTCAACCTGAATCTCATCGCAGAGATACGTCTAATTAGGCTTGGGTGACAGTGAAAGGGAACCATTGAAAGAACCTAGAAAGGTGTGTGTGTGTGTGTGTGTGTGTGAAAGGTGTGTGTGTGTGTGTGTGTGTGTGTGTGTGTGAGAGAGAGAGAAATGTTTATAAAGCTCACTGGATTAATTTCTATGATCAGATAACTGGCTTTTCTTATGACATTAAACATGGCTGGTGAACAAGAGCCTACAGTCCTGGAGAGAGGGGATTGCTCTGGAGTGGTATGATCAGATGTGATAACAAGATGTGTGTACTCTATGCGTCGGTGTATATGTGTATGCCTGCGGGAGAGTGTGTGAAAGAGAGATTATGTGTGTGTGTGTGTATGTGTATGTGTGCAGTTGTGCAAGTGATTCTATGTGAACCGCTGTTGTCTTGCTTTACTACTTTTCATACATCCTGGGTCTCTCTGCAGAAGCACACTGGAGAGCTCTGCTCGCTGGCTTGACAGTCCAACATGTCCAGAGACAGACACACATCCCCAGCAATGCTAATCACCATCACCATCATTACCTTTGTCACGGCCCTGGTCATTGTTGCCATCCCTCCCCATTTTCATAGTCCTCCTCCATCTTCCCTCTCTCCTCTCCTCTCCTCTCCTCTCCTCCTCTCCTCTCCTCTCCTCTCCTCCCCTCCTCTCCTCTCCACGCCACCCCATGGAATCATCACGGTCATTATCGTCATTGACATTCTAATGATTTGTACCATTATTCATAATGACTGGGTCCGCTGTGAGGAGCAGTGTTGACACGACACTGACAGGGTGGCGTGGTCACATCCCCTCACACACTCTCTCAATTCCTCACAGGTGTGAATCACACACACACACACACACACACACTTACACACACCTTCATTTAGCTCCGATTACAGTGACACGCAGCTTATGGGTGTCAGTTCCCCTCGTCTTCACAATTTAAGGGGCCCCAGTCGCTCAGCATGATGGGAAGGCTCGGCTGTGGCGCGGGCAGCGGGCCCTGGCGGCAAATCAGGCAGGGCGGGAAGTGTGGTGCTCAGCCTTCCCCAGGCTCATTTGTTTGCCTCCAGTTGTCAAGCGTGAATATCACTGTGTGCAAATTAGCTACCCCCCCTTACACACTCTCTCGCCTTCGCCTTTACGGGTCCCTCCCCGGCCTCTTCCGCGGTGGCCGCCTGCCCAAGTGATGCCTGTTAGCCTGTAAAACGTTGATGAGTTTAAATGCCCTAATGATCGCCTTAAACCATTCCAGTCAGAAACGTATAGGCGACCAAACAAAAACAAGACAGCTCAGGAACGTGCTGGGTTTAGCAGTACTGACTGAGCATAACAAGGATTATTACCATCACCTGTCCTTATTTGTATGAGGTTTACATAATACAACTATAGTAAGTTTAGCTAAGCTAATATAATTGAAGAGACTGGTGGCATATTAATCAAAATGACCTTGTTCTTTACCACACGTGATCTACTTCACATTTTTAAATCACATTACATTTTTTATTTGTCAGTAATGTCAGTGCACCAATAGCCTCATCATTTTGCCTTCAATCATAAACTCACCCTTTGGACTCTCTTTGGATCTCTTTCCACAAAACAAACCAGTTAAGGCCATACTAATTTACAACACTGATCAGCTTTTACAGGTCAACTTTTAATTACCAAGAGACTTGGTCTGAGTTTGCCTTTTTCCCCTCAAGTACATAAATACAAAATTCATTTCAGTGACACACTACTGATATCTTCATCATCATGGTTATGACTTATGACTAATATGGCATGATTGTATGAAGTTGCATCAGTAATATTACATTGATATATGCAAATATATCTGGGTGTGCAAACTGTGCACGAGTAACACATTGTGTGTGTGTGTGTGTGTGTGTGTGCACAAGAGAGACAGAGAGAAGAAAAATGCAAATATGGAATGCATTTGTAACACACACACGCAACACACACATGCATTGCACACACACACGCACATGCAAGGTTCCTATTACCTTGTGCAGACCTGACCCTATTCTCTGCATGATCTTATTTGCAAGTGGAGAATTCTCTGGGTATTGTGGATGCCCTGTAGGCATTGTGGATGACCTAGTGTAAATGATCTGAATTACAGTAATAACCAGATGCAGAGCAGCGAGCAAGAGGATCTGAGGAACAGACCGACTCCATGAGGCCACTCCGCCTCATCTCCATGTTAGATCTCCAGCATTTACTATGTAACAATTGTTGTTATTTCAGCATTTGGATGCTTGCGGTCGGGTCTTGACTTTCTCCACACTCGAAAATGTGCCCTCGCTAAAAAAAAAAAAACAAGCTGTGACCGCACGTTGGGGACGAGCGAGCCGTGTCACATTTTCGACCACCCTATGGGTCTCGGCAGTCTCTCAAAACAAAAAGAGGAGCAAAAATTGAGGGTGGGTTTATGATATTATTATTATTATTATATCTTTTTTGTTGTGTGCAGAGTCATGGTGGCCTGCAGCGACACGCTTTCATCATGGCATCTCTCTCTCCCACCCCTCCAGTGCCCGTGCGTGTGATGTCACCACGGGGTCAGCCGTGGACATGAAAGGGGTGTGTGGGTGTGTGTGGGGCGGGGGGGTGGCTGTGGCGGGTAAGGAGCGGCTGCCAAGGTTCTGTGGGTAGAATCATCTTACCAGCAGTGACCAGATGACAGAATCCACCCACCATGTGGCACTAAATACAAACATCCACAAAGCTCACGCTAACTGGACACGCCAGGACCCCTGTCTGACAGCCACACTTTCTACTGTAGCCAACCATCGAAATGTCAGTTTATTCTTAGAAGACAACAACAAAAAAAATATATCAAAGCCATCCCAGGGATTTGGAGAAAAATGAAAATAAAGGGAATTATGCCACACATATCCAGTCGACGACAGGATATAGTTAGAGCAAACTAGAACACTATCAAAAAAAAGTAGAGGGAAAAAAGAGAAAAACTTGCAACTGTATCAAAATCCTCCCAGAAGCCGTTAGCTAATACAGTATTATAGAAGTGTTTTTCTCCCCCTTCTCCTCTTTCCATTTTAGTGACAAAGGAGCTTTGGGTGTCAAATGTCAATTCGCTTAATAGCGGAAATGTGTTGAGAGGAGGATAAAAACAGCTGAATCTGGATTTCCTCCTACTTCTGTTTCGAAAGCTACTTATGTTAATCAAAGTGTTATATATTTATTGTTGTCGACTACTTTGAAACGGAGCGGCTCTCCCGCAATCCCCCCCTCCCCGTATCATTGAGGAAACAGAGCACATATGATCATCCAAACAGCCTCTCTAAGGCATTTGTTATGCTGGGATAACATGGTGTGTTTTGAAGAACTCAGTGTTTTACCTCAATCCACTGAAGAACCCGCATGAAGGGGAGAGGCACTTGCCGCAGCTTCTTGTCTTAAAGGCACAAGGATCTTGGAGTGAGTGTGTTGTGATTGCTGTCTCTTTTCTTTCTTTCTTTCTCTCTCTCTCTCACTCCATCTCTATTCTTTTTTGTCTTAAAAACTGTGCATGAACTTAAATCTCATGTTTTAAAGATTCTTTTAATGGGAATCAAAGTCTAAATATTTCAATAAGGCTGTTTTATTATTCAGTAGATTCGCAGGCATTTTACCCATCCGACAGCGAGAAATCCACGCGCTGCTTACGTCTCGCCAATGCAGGTACATGGCTTCGGCTGGCAATATTACAAGGATTAGCATGGCGTATGAAATATTTAGTGTTTTTTTTCCACCCTCCTAAAACCTAATAAATCAAATGACTGCCAAATGTCATTAAAGTGATGGTCTTTGACTGGAGAAGAAAGAGGGGCTTTTCATATTCAAATTTGGGTGGAAAAAAAAAAGAAAAGAGGAAAGGTTACTTGGTTTAGCTGACAACCCCTGGGTGCCCTACATTCACACGCAGGCAGGAGAGAGAGTGAAGGGTGTAGGGCTTGGTTGGAAGGGGTTGGGGTATGTGGAGGTATTGTCTAATGTGCTACTCTATGCCACCCCCACCTTGCTCTCTCTCTCTCTCTCTCTCTCTCTCTCACTCACTCACTCTCTCCAGGAGTCGGAGAGTTGTGTCGGGCGCTGTTGTCACAGGGTAGGTCTCCTCTCCTCCCATCCCTGGGTGTCAGCCCTGCTGCAGATAACATGTGGGTTAGCAGGATGGCCAGCTGGCATGGTGACAGTCATTGTCAAGCGCATTGTCCTCCCCTCCTTCCCCTGTGACAGCATATGACAAACGCATGAGTGGCACTCATCATCTCCGCAATATATGGGCGGATTGCTCATATCCTGCGCTGCTATCCAACCCTCGGATCCTCCTTAGTATGCTGTCATTTTATTATATTCATACATAATAAATAGAGTGGGGGGTGGGGGTGTTGGTGGATCTTACAGCAACGCTATTCTTGTGCTAGCTTATTTCCGGATTGATGTACAGGCTCAGTATGGGCCTGACAGTGGCGTGTCAATGGAGATCTGTACTGCCTGAAGCGGAGTAGTCAACAGAGCTACAGCTCCCTCCCTCCCTCCACCGCTCCCAGCACACCAGCAGCTGTGCTGATACAGAGTGATAGCCATAGCGATTTCTGTTCGCGTGTTCGGAAAACAATTTAGAGATTGTTAACCTCGAATTAATGAGAAAAGTGCACTCGCGCATCAGACAACTTATCTAAAAAGGCATGGAATTTCATTAAGGAGTCGTGTTTATTCCCAACCCCCCCTGCAGTGTTAATAGGCTTATCGCACTGATCACAGCCTCGTTTGGGATAGAGAGAGAGAGAGGAGTTAGAAAGCTGCGACGGAAATAAGATCGCACTATGAAGCGTAATGTCCATTGTAATGTCCGGGGGAAACAGGAACAAGGCCTTTAATCAATGTATTATACATCAAATTGATAATGTTAACTCTAGATAAGTCAAGTGTGTTAAAAATTCATGTGAAGCTGTCCAAAGTTTTTTTTTTTACCCCCTCCTTTCTTTTCTTCTCTCTTTTCTTTATGTTCCCTTGACTTTCTTCTTCATTAATTATCATGCCCCTGAGGTTTGGAGCGAGAGGAACAGCCATCATCCTGAATCATCTTGACAAGCCAGCATGGCCCAATTACACCAACCCTCCGTCAGCCTTTGATGTGGCGGAAAAGCAGAAAGATAGGGGCAAATCGCACCGCCATATTATGGTAATGATGCAATTTAATCCTGCCACTAAACTTTATGTAGCCAGTTTAAAGAAGATGCTAACACTAATTATGAAGCCATTGGATGTGTGTGTGTGTGTGTGTGTGTGTGTGTGTGTGTGTGTGGTGGGGGAGTTGGGACGAGTGTTTCGCCTCAACAAAGTGGCGCTCATGAATGTTGTAAATGAAAATGAGACAAAGTGAACCTATCTGCATTTAATTATACATCCCAAGGAGGGGGAAAGGTGAAGGGGAGAGTAGGGGAGGGTAGGGGCACCCAGGATAACAGAACCTGTTGGATGTCCTGCCTTAATGAACCCATCACACTTCAGGAGTGACTGAGTGAGGGGGAAGGAGGGAAGACGAAGAGAGAGAGAGAGTGGGACGGAGGGACGGAGAGAGGGAGAGAGGGAGAGACAGCAAAGACAGGTGGTTATTGAGAGATAAGCTTAAGGACAGAGGGACCTGAGAAGGAAAGAGTAAAGGATGGAGAGAAACAAAGGGAGGGGGTGGGGAAGAAGAGAAAAGAGAGCCTGATAATATCGGCCTATAATTAACTTGTCACTTCAATTACAGCTCTTCAAATTGGAATTGTCTTGGGCTGTGCTGCTGAGCCCTGCCTGTTTGGTTAATTAGTCCTGTGAGTGGCCAGAACACACACACCCTCATCTCCCTCCCCCTAGTCGCTTCATGCCTGCAGCACAGCTACATCTTCTAATCAGGTGACTGGCATACACACACACACACACGCGCACACACTTACACAAAAAAACAACGAAAGAAAACCTTGGACGAAAAACTCTTAGCCGATCCTGTCACACAAGTAGCCTAAAACGGTATTCGCAGTAGTTAAAACACCAGATTCCACATAATGATTTCCACTGACCAAACACACCAGACCAGAGTCATTAGCATTAAAGTTGGATGGAACTTATGAATAGCTAATCTCCATGTGCCAAAAGTTCATTTGGAAACAAATGAGTGTCATGAGGCAGTGAAGGTTCTTTGAAAGCAATGAGAAGCTTGATTGATGGACTGACAGCTTGAGAGCCACTTCTGAGTCGGAATATCTGTGAGAAATTATTGAAGATTTGGAAACAAATGTGCAACAATACAGGCATAATTCACTGTTGTGATTTTCATGTCCCAAAAAAAAGAATGAATGCATTTAGTCCCATGTGTCCAAGATTGTCATGCTCGTTTGAACTGAGGACTGATGTTGCGCTAGAGCACACAGAAAAAAGGGAGAAAAAACCTGCCATGCCCAGTCTTCCAAATAAATCCTCACTTCTATTGTCCTCAGATGTGCAGGAAGTGGATGGTTTCATCCCTGTTCAAATGGGATCCATGTTCAGCTTTAACACACCCTCTCTCACTCTTTTTCTTTCGTTCTGTCTTTCTCTCATTTCAGCGGGCTCAAAGGCACTCAGAGCAGAGTGGCTGTTTCTCATCTCTCTCTCTCTAATCTGTCTGACCGGTGACCGTTAGAGATGAGCGCCGAGCGCCCATCGTTACAAAACACGACAGTCTCAAACCTACACACAGGGAACTTTTGGGTCTATTTAATGGGTCTGTCCTCGCTATTACTTCACGTGTCTCTGCGAGAGACGCATCCCTCCCCTGGGACCCTGATAGAGATGTGTTTGAGCGTTTATCTCCCTCGCTGAGCACTTGATCGGCCACAGTGGAGATTCACTGTACAGAACAACAGGCCGCGGAGCATGTGGCTGCCTGAAATCGGATTCACAGGCACTGCCTCGTTATCCAGCATGAGACGTCGAGTCCACGTCTGTTGTGATTAATTCATATTTGACTTACCTCTTTTAAAACCCTTTGTAAAGATAGATTATCATGAATAAGGTCTCCGTTGGTATAGTTCTATATATTGTTCCATATATCAGTACAGTATATCATCTCTCAGTATGTCATCTTCACCATGTCTCTCTAATAGAGGATTCTGCAGTGCTTGGCGTTTGTTTGGCTTGCAACATCGTCTGGAGGCCCCTTCAGCTTAAAACAGGGCAGTCGCCTCGCCATCACTGTCGGAGAGTATTGATTCATCAAGATCAGTGGTCAGCGCATCCTTGCCATTAGTGGGATTGACAGCGCTAAAAGCAATTACAATTACAAGCCCTGTGAGGTGAGAAGAGGATCCTGATGGCCTCTCGCTGTTCACTGTCAGCAGGAAGAAATATAGAGGACGTGCGCGCTGATCCATCCATGCTACTTCTCTCAGTCTCACCCCGCCCTCTCTATCTGTCCAGCCAGCTATCTATCTATCCCTCCACTGCACTCTTTCTTGCTTACTCACCTAATCCTGTCTTTCTCTCTCCTTCGCTCTTGTTTCTCTCTTCTTGCCCTCTAGTCTCTCGCTTATCATCCTCTCATCTTTCACTCCTTCAATGTCTCTTCTCCCTCCGTTCTCTCTATCCCTCTCCTTCCTTTCCGCCCTCTCCATCTCTCACTCTCTTTCTTTCTTTCTCTCTCCCTTCCCTCGCTCTTTCTCTCTCCAACTCTCTCTCTCTCTCTCTCCCCCCTCTCGGAGCCTGTCAGAGCGATGGCCGAGTCGATGAGCATTGACGTGGGCAGGAATGGACCATCTGCCCGCTCCCTCGTCTCGCTCTTCTTTATTGCTTCGTCCATCGGCAGCTGCTGGAGAACAGCGCTCCCGGCACAGACGGAGATGTATTACAAGGCGCACATGAAAGCGGGCTTCTTGTAAAAGGCTGGCCTGTGGCAGCCCTGATGCTTGTTGCTGTCCTCGCTTAAAGATCGCCCAATTGACAGTGACGGAAGAGAAGTCTCCGCTTGTTCGCACGCAGCGTCAAAGACAGAGAGGCTAGAAGAGTGTGTGTGTGTGTGTGTGTGTGTAATGTGTGGGTTGTGCAGACAGGCTTTACTTGATGTGGTAAAGCGTCTCGCCCTGACCCAAATGCTACTGATGTTAGAGGTCCAGCACTGGTCAACAGGATAGTGTTGGTCTAAGTTGTTTCATGGGTGGAACCTTGTTGTTTTCCCACTCAGCCAAAACATTTCCTCATCCAAGGACAATCATTGTGAGTGAACGTCTGCCATTACAAATATGTCATCCGCCTTGAGGTCACCATTATACTGGTCGATGGGAGAGGAGATATCTCCGAGTCCTGTGGTTTGCGGTCTTGGTCTCAAGATGTCACTGCCCATTTATGTTCTTGTGAACTTTATCCCTCTGGCCCCGTGAATGCCTGGGGGACCACAATAACCCACCGTGGTATTTGTCAGAAAAAGGCACCCCAAAGTGACTCACCACGTTTTTATGGAGTCTTCCACGAGGACAGGAGTTGGCATGGATTGGCTGGTTGGTAAAAATAAAATCATCGCACTGCGGGCCCAAATCAGCGCGATCTGTTTTTGATAAACAGCAATTCCACTGCATCTCACACCCTGGATGACAGAATGGGTTGAGAATGCTGACATCATGCTCCTTGAGCGCTCGCTCGAAAGCTCTGGCCCGCTTATCACTAGACTCGGAGCAGCGAAGGAAGATCTGCGTTTCTTGCCGCGCATTACCGATCAGATCGACCAGGGCCAACTCTCTCCTCATCAATCAGCTATTTGTTTTTCCCCGGTAACAAGAAAAGGCTTTAGTCCCTCACTGGCGAGTCGTTAATGACATACGGGTCTGAAGTGCATGGACCAGGACAGGGTTTGGACCAGAGTAATCGAGAGTGAAAGTGTTCGAGTTGGTGCGGTCGGTAAAATGGTTATCAGTGGGGGGGTGGGGGTCGGAAGGACAAGTCATCCAGTCTGACAATTGATGATACTGTTGTTGAGACAAAACAGAGAATGGAAACGCACTGAGTCGTATCAAAGCATTCTATGTGTCTGAGGGAGGGCAAAGCAAAAACATGGATGAAGCACGACCAACATGCTTTAAAATTGCTATACAAAAAAAAGTCTATTTCTTTCACTCTGTCACACACACCCACTCACAGATGCAAACACACACACGCACACACGCACAAACACACACACACACACACACACACACACACAGACACCACACACACAAACACACACACCCCCACACACACACACGCACAAACACAAACACACACACACAGAGACAGACAGCCATACACACATATACACACAGACAACAAACATGCGCGTGCACACACACACACACACACACACACTCTGTCTCTCTCCTCTCACAGTCATTATGTGGGATGCAGAGAGTTCCAATCCCCCACAGAACACATTGTTAAAAGCTGGAGCAATAAACGCTGAAAACTGCAAACAACAACAGAATAAATGGTCCTGTTGGACACAGCGCCTACAGCCCTGGAATGCACAATGCTGCGCTTTCCAAATCTGTTGGATTGTTGGACCATCACTCTCCATCTCTTTCTCTTTCTCTTCTCTCTCTCTCTCCCACTTGCTGTCACTCAGTCTTACTCACCATCTTTCCATTGCACACATTATGCCCAAGTGCTCGTCTCCTTGTGTGCAACCCCCTTAACGCCTGTCTACATCGCTTCACATTCTGTTTCATAATAACCTCTGTTGTTGGAGCGCTTGATACGGGTCCTATTTTAACTGGCATTCTCACAGGTTATTTGAATCAGTGCTCTTAGGCAGAATCAGCCTCATTTTTCTGATGTGATGCTGAGAAGATGAATATTAACTGCAGCTCCTCTGACTGCCCTCCTACCTTATCTAATATGTCCCACATGGGAGATTGTCTGGCGTTAACTGTGGTCTGGCACATCGCGCTGATGGCAAGGAAGCGCAGTCAAGCAGACGCATAGCAGCGAGGAGGGGGTCTCTTACATAAAGGCGGTACCGGTTCCCCGAAGTCCGATCAGACACAGGCTCATCGCTGCGTTTGTTTCAAATCACAGGCCCTAGTTCAAACTGGGCCAAAGTTAAAATCCGGCTACACCGCCCACCACACACACACACACACACACACCCTGTGCACTAGTAGGCTACATCTTGCTTCCTCTGAATGTAACACCAATAATTTCACAACGTCAAGTGGAGTTTGAATTAGAAAAAAAAGGGTCATAAAGTTGTTACAGTTCACAAGCAGCCCTAGAGCTGTGTTTTATTGCGGTGACGCCACCAATGGCAGATCTGTGTGTTATTAGGAGTGACATTGTCATAATGCACTGACACTGCATCCCCGCTCCGGCGAGGCATAAAAATGTCCCACTCCAAAGCCAACATAAACACGCTGATAAATTACATTTATGTGCCATCAAGCAGCGACATTTGCTGACACCAAAAATGTTTCTGGAGATCTTGCCGAGGCGATGTTTCTCATTAGCCAGCCCTAGCGCAAAGAGCTAGCGGAGCGAAGTTGCTAATGAAACAAACACAGACGGTGACCTTTTGTAAAGTCACACTGCAAATTACAAGTAGGATGCAAACAAAGATGTAACACGAAGGAAAAGCTTTGCAGGAAGAGAGAAAAAAAAATAGAACACTATAACCTCACAGCACTGGAAAGGGTGTGATGGCTGACACCAGCTCTTTTATGCTGTTATCTTTGTCCAAACCTAATAGGGGTAAACAGTTCATAAAGGTCATGGACTTGGATGCTTTCCTTTGCTCACCAACAGATCTCTGAAAATAGCTGCAGAACAGTAATAATTTAGGCTGGATCACCCTACCCTGAGAAGCTGGAACGACACAAAAGGCAAACCGGGCTTGAGCTCTTTTTGGGAAAGCAAAGGAATTTCTATAGTGGCTAATGTCTTAATTAGCCCATAAGAAATAATAAAATGCAGAGCAAAACATAGACCGCCAAATTATGACAAAATGGCTATAACTGCTCACTGGGACTCTTGCAAAATATGCAACTCATTAACCATAAGGGTAATAGGCTAATTTCCTATTTTGCAGACAAGGTTTAATAGGCTAAATCAAACGTACGTTTTTATTAAAAATAGGTGTGTCCAGCAGACAGCACATAAAATTATATTTTGTTTCCCTTTATGTATCCAGATATGCAAGCTTGTATTTTTGCGGTGATATTCTACAACTGTAGTGGTGCATTAAACATCAATTATAGAAATGGTCCAGATACATTTTATGGGCCGAGAGCATATTAAATTCTGTGTGACCCCTCTGTAGCATGAGAGAGTATTTTTCATAAATCCTATTTTGGACAAAGGGATGGGAAGGGATTTTTAAAGGAGTTAACTTTGAATTTCTTGCTCAGTTAGTATTTCACACTGCTGTTTCCTGGTTATAGACCCTTTCATCAATAAAAACAAAAACAATTTAAGCAGAGAAGTGTAAATAAAGTGGGCTGAAACTACAAATGAAGCTGTCTCTATAGACCCTTTCAACAATAAAAACAAAAACAATGCTTGAACGTTCTATTTGGGCCCCAATTTACTTCCTCTGCATTAAGATAACATATGGAATGTTAAAACGGAAGTCTTGTGGGGCCAATTATGATGCTGATAATGGAACTCTCTTGAAAGGGTCCATACTAAAGGCACCCCTAAGTAGAAGTATACCTGCTCTAACTATACTCCGAGAATGCATTAACATGTACTGAATGTAAGGTGAAAAAACATATTTGTTGTTGATCATGTGCTGTTAGATTTTACATAGCCTATTGACATATTATATTATACATATTTTATGCTATAATTAAGCACTTATCTTTCATAAAACAGAGTGAGATGCACAAGTTTTGGTCAGCCTCTGTAATCTTAGAGGATTTACTCTGGCTTTCTTGTGGGTAGCATCCGTGTCTGTTTTAAATTTTACCCCAAAAAGCTGTTGTCCTTATGAATGCCCTTTTGATTTTGCATGGCACATTCTGACTCGCTGATAAACGCCAAGTTCAAATATCCTTCACTCTTCATTTCCCCATCCCTCCCCACCCTTTAGACGCCTGAGGGGTTTTGGGTTACAGACTTATCTGCAAGGGGGCATGAAAACGATATCTCCAACTGGCATATTTGTTCGATGGCTGTTGGAGGGAGATGTGTACGTGTACACACTCTGAAAAAAAAAGGAGGGAAAAGAAAAGAAAAAAAACATGAGCTCTTGTTCTTCGACATAGTCTGGTGCCCTCTCTCATGATCCTGGATGCAGACGCTCGGCTCAGGCGTCGGGTGGGGGAAAGAACTCGAACGGGAACAAGGGCCCAGCCAGCGCCACGGCGGCCTTGCCAAGGACCTGTCACACCTGAATAAGAGAGATCAAAGTGGTCCAGCGGTGTCAACCACAGACCCAGTGGAAGCTCATGCCAGAGGCCTCCTCCACCCAGCAACAGCTTTCCACACACACTCCCTCTGAAGCCCCATGGTTTTCGAGGGTTGTTTGCTAATCCGATCTACATTGTGTAATATGTCTAAGATCAGGGGCTCTTCTGAGGCCTTCACAAGCCAGCCTGGGGGCAGAATTGAAAAGTTTCAGCTGTGTCATCATCACTGCTGTTATTTATTTATTGTCATTTGAAGGGGGTAGGTGGGGGCTTTCAGACCTCGAGTTTATGTATTTGTTTGTTTGTTTGTGTTCTTGTTTAATCGTGGAAAGCCGCAAGTGAATGGGAGATGCCAGGAGAGAGAGAGAGAGAGAGAGAGAGAGAAAGAAAGAGAGAGAGAGAGAGACAGCTTCTGCCATCCCTTGTACTGCCAAACCAAACCGCTGGGACTTAATTGCTATGGGGTTTCCACTTGTTAAACAACGACTTTGGCTGGCGACAGGAACAGCTTTTCATAGCACGCCCGAGAGAGAGCCAGAGAGGCGAATGTTTTCGACTCCTCACTGAGCGTGCTCACAGCTTGTGATTGGGGTGGGTGTGGGGGTGATGGAGAGATGGGGGTGTCGTTAGCGAATTCCACGGGGACAAACAGGGTGATTAAATGTTCACTCCAATGAGGCAGCAACTTCTGCGGCACAAAAACAATCTCAGAAAATGAGCTCTGTAAAGAAAAAGGGGGGGGGGGGGGGGGGTGAAAAATTGGGCAACAGCGACCAAACAAACAAACAAACCCAGAAGAAGAAGAAAACAAATACTGACAGCTATAAATAAAAAGTCTTGCACAAAGAATCGGTTGAACACTACGCTGCATTGTTGATTAATTTTAGAATATTTGGGATTATCGAGTGGCAGGAACTGAAATGTTCATCTCTGTGTCCACTGCTTCTTGGTTCCCGGTGGGCACTTTGTCTTTAAATAACATTATTGACTTTTGCACACTCACTCAATTTAACTAAACCTTTTTAGCCTGAATTGATTTGGTAAATGCCACTTGGGGTACAGCAAATGCTGTGAGCTCATTTCGTTCTTAGAGGAAATCTGTCTCACCTCACCATTAGCCAATGTAGAAAAGACAAGCCAGCTTGCTTCATCTAAACACAACCACACGCTGAAGAGGCCCGAAGACAGTCAGATATATTCTCTTTAATTAAAAAAAAAAAGTTGTACTTTTAAAATGTTATAGTGAAAATTTTGCCTTGACTGGAGAGGTTCATCGAGGAGTGAGACTCACAACAGGGACTCTCCTTGGTCGTCACACTGAAAACTCTCTCACTGATGAGAACTCTGATGATAAGCAGGCGGTGGACCTGGGACCCTGCTCTCATTTGCTCCATATTTTCCTCTCCAGATCTGGCTCTCCCCATATCAAGCAGTCCACTGATCTGAGTGATTAGCCAAGCCAGCCCTTTGGAAAATATGTACGTTTGAGGACACCCTGTATATTTATGCTC
>NC_063202.1:6983446-7018446 GCF_017589495.1 Alosa alosa
TTTCCATCCATCTTTCTCACTCTGTTCTCTCTCTCTCCCTTGTCATTTTTTAAACAATAAGTTTCCAAGCAACGAAACAAATGTGCCATATGTGCGATGGCTTTGCAGCAGGCATTTATTTTGTCTGTGAAACCAAACTGGACCGAATGATGCAGTGGTTTTACAGACGGATAGAGGATGCAGATGTGTGTGTGTGTGTGAATCAGACAGCGCTACTTTGATGCTGCAGTTTTTTCCCCCTCTTCTCTTCTGAGGGTTTTTATAGTAAGACCAAGGTCCCATAGTTTGACTATATTATTGTGGCCCTCCAGGATGGGGGCGTTTTTTTTTTTTTTTTTTTTTTTTTGAGAACATTGAAATTCAGCTTTGCTCTGAGCCACAAGTAAGTTATGGCGATATTAAAGCAAATCTTGTTATTATCATACTTTAGTCAGGGGGCAGCCAAAAACCCCCCCACCCTCCAGCAGTGTTCAGGGGAGAGAGGGATAGAGTGAGAGAGAGAGAGAGAGAGGGAGAAGCAGAGGCCTGTGTTTCAATGAGCGAACATATGGCATTTGCCCTGCACAGCGTGGACTGGGACGCCGGCGCAGCCCTGGGCCCGAGTGATGCTGCTTGGCCCTCCACCAAACGGAAACAGGAGACTAGGAGACCGACTGAAGAAGGACCAGCTCTTTTAAGGAAAAAAGAGTGTGTGTGAGTGTGTGTGTGTAGGGAGGAGGGGGAGTGGGGACTGCACCTGCTTTCAATATGCTGCTCACCTCGCACCATGGGCGAAAGCAGTGGCTTTGCATCCAAGTGTGCGTGTGTGTGTGTGTGTCTATACGTGTGGAAAAAAAAACAGAGAGAGGAAGAGAGAGAGAGAGAAAAAAGAACCAACAAAAGGAGGACTCACAAGGATGGGAAGATAAAAGACAACGAGAAAAAAACAAAGAAATAGAAAGAGTAGAGAAAAACACACACACACAGAGACACTTGAGGGAGCGAGAGAGAGAGAGAGAGAGAGAGAGAGAGCAGCGGACTGAGGAAAGAGCCTTTCCTGTGCCTGTCACTCATCCCTGCTCACGGCGCTCACTTAATCAAGCGGGCATGTGGCATGGTGTGGCAACTGCCTGAGCGCATAAGTACATGCCTTGTGGTCTAGGCTGGTTGGAGGCAGTGCGGATGTGGCAGCAGTGGCAGCCCCTCTGCAGTTGTTCTTGGCATGTTTGTTTTGACAGTCGCCCCGTGACACGGGGCATTGGCACTCGTTTGCTCGCCCTCTTGTCTTTTTTAAAAACGTTTCGCTGATCCTATAACAAAATACATTTTGGTTGGCAGAAATATAAATAGAGAGCATAATATCCTTGGGATAGCTCTAGCTCTAAGGAAAACGATACGAAAACAACTTTAATTGATTTTGTCTCTCTCTTTTTTTGCTGTCTCTCTTCCTCTGTCTGTCTCTCTCTCTCTCTCCATTCTCCCTGTCTCCATCCACTGTCTTCCCGTCCTCTCGGTGTCCGCTCCAGCACGGACAGCACATGGGATGATGGGATGGGAGAGGGAGGGAGAACGTCGGAGGAGACAGGAGTGGACGTCTGAGGCTGAGCGTTTATCAGAGATTCCTGGACCCGGCTTCACAGAGTCCCGATTGTTCTTCCCGCGCTGCACATCTGTGCCGCGTGCCAATAAAGGCACTTTGAAATGTACACCAATGACAACACACAGTGCACCAGGGGGAGAGAGAGAGAGAGAGAGATGGATAGAGAGACAGGGAGAGAGAGAGAGAGAGATGGATAGAGAGACAGGGAGAGAGAGAGAGAGAGAGAGAGAGAGATGGATAGAGAGACAGGGAGAGAGAGCCCCTGTGAAACAGCTCCCCTTGGAGCCCTGATGCTAAAAAGAGGAACAGCCAAGGCGCACAAAAGACGTCCGTTTTTCCAGAGTTTTCCGTATGTAAATATGCGCTCCCTCAGGGTCCCATTGTAAGAGAGGAATCTATATATGGACCCTGGCTCTATTATGGACAAATCCTCTTTAATGTTCTTGTCAGGCAAAGAACAGCTGGAGAGGAGATAAAATGGCGAAGCTATCTGCTCCAGCTGTGGAAGTATTAATGCAAAATTAACTACAGTGTGCCCCGTTAATTGCTTTCTGGTTAATGTGCTTTTCACAAGTCTTGACTTCTCTTTCTGTCACACAATCGGAACTTCACCGGGGGTATCAGGGTCCTCTGTGAAATGAAAGATTCCATTTAAGAGAGTGAGAATGAGAACAAGGGAGGGGGAGAAGAGAAGAAAGTATTTTCTCCATCTCCGGCGATCACACTCCACTGCGTTAAAATGACTCCTGTGTAAAATAAGCAAAATGGTAGCATTAGGCACCTGCTACTGCGTGCATGTGAATGAGTGAGTGTGTGTGTGTGTGTGTGTGTGTGTGTGAGGATTTTAGTGTGCAGAGCCCTTTGAATTGAGAAGATATGACAATGAATATGGAAACTTGGTTTGGGCGCATTAGTAAAACCAAATGGCCGAGATGTTGTCAGTGAGCCGGGGAACACAGTCCCTTCGAAGAAAAAAAGAGAAACTGTGGCAGGCAGCTCTCTCACTTCTCTCTCTCTCTCATTCTCTCTTTCACTCTCCTCTTCCTCTGTGATGGAGTGATGACTGCGGATTTCAAACAGAGCAGCTGGCGCACTTCACTTTACTGCCATTTCATTTGTGTTATTATCTGTTGCCACCTCGCACCGCAGATACATTCTGACTCGTGACACATGGAAACTGTTTATGTAGTCGAGAGACTGAGAGAGAGAGAGAGGGAGAGAGAGAGAGAGAGAGGGAGGGGAGGAAAGGAGAGACTGAATGAGAGAGAGAGTTTTTTTTCTTCCATCCTTAAGGAGTAGCAGGAGTGATCCTATGGTGGAGGCTCCATACATGCATGCATGCTTTGAGAGGGCTGGAGAAGATTTAGTTCCATGCTGTAAAACATTCATCAGAGCCAGATGACGTGGGAAGAACATTTTTTGGCATCTGTGTTTTATGGATAATTTGAGGTTATTTACACAGGATAAAGGGGCCGCTAATGAGTCGCAGACCGCAGGCTGCCAGGGGACGTGGGGCAGACGACACGGCTCACCCCAACACACACACACACACATGCACACACACACACACACACACACAAACTGGCCCCGCAGCAACCCCCCGCTACCTGGTCTGACAGGGTTTAGATACTGTGCTTGAAGCTTAATGGATAGAGATCGAAACCTACCTCAACCTCACCAAGCGCTCATCCCATAAGAAAGCTCAACAGGAGCTAATGACTCACTCCAGATTCTAGCTTCCTCCGTTACTGATGGCACATTTACTTTGCTTTTGCTCTCACCTGAGAGGAGCGACATTGCAGAAGACCTACGCAGGGCTTCAGTGGCTTCTACAGGGGACCTCTTCCATTGTTGTCCATTAGATGGCTTACTTGCACAACAAACACGGCTTTTTCCACAGCCCGCCGTTTGGGCGTAGTTCAACTCGCAGGCTGCATATTTCAGGAAAACAATGGTGGATGGGAGCAATATGTGACATGTGGTGAGTGAGCGAGAGGTCTGCCACCTAGCACAGCACACACACACACACACACACACACACACACAACGCTGTACAACCACATGCACATGCACACAAACGCTGTTAGCAGTAGACATATTATGTACATACACACACAGCATGTGAAATCTGGACAACATGCACACACACACACACACACACACACACACACACACACACACACACACACACACACACACACACACAAACTAAGACTCACCCAGAAACTCATACATGAACATGAAAAAACCAGGAGGCGTCTGCTGTAAACAGTCATGGCAAGCTTCCCTTATCTTTCCTTCTGGAAAAAAAACCCACAGTACAGCTTGACACAGTAACCAGCAGAAGAAGACTTATGGCCTGTTTTGTTGGCTGTGCAAAGTGAAGATAAACAACAAATTCACCAACAAGCATGCTGCGCTTAATGAGGAACAGCACTAAACATTGTGAAAGCCTAACTCATGTCAAAATGGTTCCCATCATCCAAATAATATCTCATTACCTACTGCCATGGTCATGCCTGCATGCGTTAATTCGATTTTTGATTTCACAACTAAAATGCTCATTTTTTGACACCTCCATAGGCTGACATAGTTTATAAGATATCAACTGGTAATCCGCACGGACACGGACCTGTGTCAGTGCCTTTGTGAGATGTAAAGGGCCCATTAAACAACACAGCAAATTCCATATGAAGGAGCCACCTGGTATAACTAGGACATTTTAAACACGTACTGATGGAGAACTACTAGGCGAAACAAAATGTGAAAACATCAGTAGAGAAGAAAGAATCCATCTCAAAATGACTCCAAAAAGCAACAACACTTCTACCGCCCTACTGTTAATAGAGATGGATGCACACAGTTTATAGATCAGGAGTCGGTTCACTCTTTACATCTGCGCGCATTGATTCCACTGGACGGTGGATCGGTAGACACATCCGAGCTGTCATTAAGGAGCACGGCTCGGAGGGTGAGTCCTGGGGAGATGCGGCCGTGATAACACGGATTTGCTCTAAACACGCCGCTTTTGTGGCGGAGAGCGTTTATGAATAAGTAAACGTCAATGGTACCCTTTGCATCTCCCACTGTCTTTTCTAATGCTTTTGCTTTTAAGATGCATATCGCGCCATGCATAAAACATCGCCGCTCCCCGGAACCACGGCGAAATAAATGATTGAAGGAACACATTCACACAAAAAATCCAACCCCCTAAAAGAGGAGGAAGAAAATGAGAAATAACAGACAAGCAACTGAACAAGTGACTGTGGATCTGAGTTCAGCCCCAGAGATTGGTCTCCGTGATTTAGTGGTTTCTTTTTCCAGCACGCAGAGCATCATAGCATGACTCACGTTGGCTCTTCTGTCACCCCCACACCCCCTCTTTTCCCTCTTCTTCTCCTCAGTCCAACAGCCCCAAACTGATCTTTTAATTCATCCAATTGTCACTTCAGCTCTGGAAAAACAGGGCTGTAATTTTCGAAAACTCTCCACCGCCTGCGACAAGTTTTCTTTTTTTTTTCTCCCCTTTCATTTTTGGCTGAGAGGATTAAATCAATTATGTTGATTCTGTATTTACTGCGTGCATGCCCGCAGTCGTTTGTAATTAGCTTATTGCTTTTGATGTGATGTAATGTGATGGAGTGTCTCGGGAGACGCGGGATGCGGGAATAGAGTGGGAACTGGGCTGCCATGGGGTGGGGGTAGGCTGGGGGGACTGGCATGGCCCTCCTACCTCTCCCACCCACCCACCATCTCTGGCCATCCGATTGTTTTGGTCAGGCCTGAGATGGATAGACCAGTTACACCTGAGCAGACAGGGACAGAGGGCCTGGAGGGTGGGGGTGAGGTGGAGGGAGTGGGACTCAGTGTCGGATGGCTGCTCACAGTCCCTCAGAGGGGGACGGACCACCCGGAAGACTGGCGTCAGACGTCCACCGTCCACCGATAACTCTCCAAACACACCCTAACCATTCTCTCCTCCTACACAGATCCAATACCACTCTCTCTTCTCTCCCTCGCTCTCTCTATCTCTCCTTCCCTCCCTCCTTTACATGCACGCATAATTACCCAAAGTGCTGCTCGGGCCCCTCTCTCGTGCCATCTGATACGGGGCAGGTAGCAAAGCTCGCAGGGGGACACTCCAGTGACCAGACGTTTTTTTTTGGACGCTGACGGCCTTTCAACTGCGGCCACCCACATCACGCCAGCGAAGGAGCAAGGCCCTCGGTGACAAAGAGGAAGCTCAAATCCAAAGTGGTGGCGTTGTGTGTGTGTGTATGTGTCTCCGTGTGTGTGTGTGTGGGTGGGTGGGTGCGAGTGGTGAAGAGGGGGGAAATACCTCAGAACTGGAGTTAATGGGAGGCAGTCATGAGCTGCTATCTGCTGGGGGTGCCTTCATGAGCAGATGAAGGGTATTAATCTAAGGAGTGTGATCTAAGTGTGTGACAGATGCGTATTTGGAGCCGGACACGTCATGCTGGTTAAATGGGCTAGAGGCAGGGCCTGTTTGAAGTTAAATTTAGTCCCCTCTTCCCAGAGTCAAACAGAAGGAGGAGGTCTCTTGGATTCCTTGATGAGATTGACTGAGCTGGACTTCAGACAGACGGAGGAGTTTTCAAGTGGTGCCCACCTTTCTTCAAAGGAAAGACTGTGACCACAAAACACACACTCATCCACAAACACACCTACACACCCACACATACACATACACATACACACACACACACACACAATACACACACATGAACAACACACACACATACACAAAGACACACATAAAAGTGTACACAATTATTCATTCTTGCACATAAACAAGAATGCAAACACGTAAACACACACAAAATGCTTAAACAAACACAGACACACACTAAACACACACTGCCCTGCTCAGCACCATAGCCACTGTGCAGAGCAGACAGCTCTGTTTATGGAACAGGTCAGTATGACACACACACGGACAGTGTGTTAAAATACACACAGCTCCTGCCACAGCTTCTAAAAATGCACTGCGGCCGTCTGTACATCCAAGAATAAAATAAACTCTGAATGTTCCGGCACGCTGAGCTGAGGATTTAATGATTGAGTATTTCAAACTATGGTTGGATTTGCCCCTGTTAAGGGAATGAAAAAAAACGAAGAGAAGGAACTGTAGGAACTGTAGTGGAAAAAAAGTATTTAAAAGGCAGAGAGACATTGGATCGGACTTCAGTGTTTTACCAAGGGGCTGTTTGAGTTGGCTGGGGGTACGGACAGATTTGCCGGGGATAAGTGCGTGTCACACGACGTCTCGGGGATCGCAGGGGCGTAGGAAGCCGTAGGAAGCCCGCGGTGAAACCGAACACATGCAAACCGGCAGCCACAGGCGCCCAACATGAGCCAACCGACCCCAACCCCGACTCCTGCAAGAGAAAAGAGAGAGTGTTTCAGCAGGCTTGAAAAAAAAAACCTGTTTAAGGCTAATGATAAATACACTGATAACCACCGCGGTGCGATAGAAATCAGAAAACCATATTGAGCGCATAACACGGTGAAATACATATAGCGTTACATACAGTAAAAGGGGCCAGTAAAGTCTGCAGGTCTCTGTGGTGTGTGCTCAGACTAAACCAGCTACTGGCGCTACTCGGCAATTACCCGGCGTGATGGCCGACGCGGCACTCGCTCGGCTGCTCTGGGCCCAGGCGAGGGAGATCGTTATCTAGATTGCAGACTTGGACTTAAGTGTCTAATTGCACCGATGGCACTTCGGGGGAAAAAAAACAAACAAACAAAAAAACATCAACCAGAAAGTAGCCCTACGGTCTGTGAGCAGTTTTCGTCGGTGCAAGCGAAGGCGTCGGTGTTTCTGTCCTGCAGCTGCGTTTTTAAACCGTCACACCAGCAGCAGCAAGCGTTCGCAGGCTCGATCACAGCTGGGAGAGACGCCATGAGTGTGACTCAGGGGTCAGGCTGGGTGTGGTGGTGCAATTCACGCGCCTTTAATTACAGTGATGAAGGGTTCGTACACAAGACCCTGGGGCCTGGGCAATCTCTGCGCATGACAGAGTCTGGATGGCCAGCACGAATGTGTGTGTGTGTGTGTGTGTGATGCTGGCGTTATGTGTACCTGATGCCCGTGGTGGACACTGTGCTTTAGATAGTTCCGATCCTCCAGGGCAGGGACGATGAAGAGTTCTCTTTTCCTTTTTCTGCTTCTGGTTTTCCACTCGACGGGTCACATAGGAGGCACCGCGGGAGAGAGGGAGTGTGTGTGTGTGTGTGTGTGTGTGTGTGTGTGTGTGTGTGTGTGTGTGTGTGTGGTGGGGGCTCATATAAAAACACATGTAATGAGAAAACATGTGGCATATGCCTATTGGAAGTCATCAACAACAGAAAATCATAATTAAAGGCAAACACACCCACACAGAAAACGAAGTTGTATGTGTGAGGGATTGAGAGAGACAGACAGACCGAAAGAGAAAGAGAGAGGGTAATAAAGAGAGAAAGTGAGAGAGAGAGGACAAGAGGAGAGACAGACAAAGAGAAAGACAGATAAAGAAAGAAACTGAGAGAGAAAGAGAGAGAGAGACAGAAAGCAAGAGAGAGAGAGAGAGAGAGAGCAGCAAGCAGCCTTCGCTTCGTGGCTCAGAGACCACTGTCATCATGTCTCAGGAATTAGGCAAACATATGCTGGTCTGCTGCTGTTGAGACCGAGGCGCCTTGCTCAGGCTGCGGTTTGGGAACATGAAAGGCTTTGTGGGATGAGCCGGAGAACTGGCCCTCACTCAGGGCCTTGTTGCCAGGGAATCTGGCAGTACACTCCAATTGTGGGACAGGGGAAGGAATTCGGTTACATATTCCAGCAGGGACCACAGCTCCAAACAAACCCAACGAACAGGCTGCTGACAAAACCATTCTGTCCACATACATACAAACTCCCTCCCGTAAAAAAAAAGGGGATGGGGGCTCAGCCACCCACCTGACCCCCCCACCCCCTTTCCCAATTCCCCCCAGGGAATGCATGCGGGGGGGGGAAGTAATGGTGAGGGAGAGAGAGAGAGAGAGAGATGGGGGGGGCGTCCTCCATAGCCGAGTTGGCAGCCCCCTCCTTCAGGGAGCGAGTGCAGTCACAGGCGCTCCGAATGCTGGCAGCTTGTGCTCCTATTTGGCCGGGGCATTTTACAAACAAAGTCGTCTTTGTGTTTTTGTTTTATTGCCGCCAATTAAACAGTTAAACTTGATATCTATCATCAAGATGTTACCCAAGGGTCAGCCTCCATGATATGTGGAGAGGGGTATACAAGGAGATGGAACAATTAACAGGTTACAGTAATCCCACTACAAGGGCTTAACAGGAGTTCAGCGCAGCACACTTCCATGGAAACTTGAGCAACTCCGCAGATTGGATGAGATCTCATTCTCCGTTGATAATTAGAGCGCTTTAGCGATGTGATGTATATCCAATGGAGCACAGAGAGAGCTTTCCAACACACCATTTGTTGTATTCTTCTTGGCAAAGCCAGGGAAATTTGTCACGTCTCGCGGTCTGAAAACAGAGAGTGTAGACTACACTGCAATAAGCCTGCTCCATATCTTCCCACAAGCAAATCAAAAGCCCAAACAATCACTGGTAACGTTCTCAAACTTCATGAGCAGTCTAATCAGTCAGTTACTGACTGCTGGGAGATAGAAACACTCTGTTGCTCTAGTTTCTTACACTGCTTACACTTCTTCTAATGCTCTGTAAAACTAAAAGCTGTGAATTGATGTGGTTGAATGTATACCATTAAGGTAATAAGATCAATAGATCAAGTCACTTGTATTGCTCTAAGAACTGACTATCGCCATACCATATGTCATAAAATAATAAGTTAAAAAGATCAAGATGAAAGGTAAAGCTACCAAAGATCAATTGCATTGGTGCAGAAATGTACACATCCACCTTACTGTGATTCGGACAAAAACATACTGTCACTGTACATGAGGATACGACACACTAGGCCAGATCCTCAAGAGGAGGCCTGCACTTCAAGCCCCCACCAGCAGGAGGCAGCCTTGACTGACAGATCATGGTGACCAGACAAGGTCCTCACATCCAACATATCCTATGTGCCCTATGTGCACATACTGGCCCCCCACCTGCCCCTCCACACACACATGCACACAGCACACTCACCCACCGTGACACTGACACAGAGAGATACAAACAGATTAAAGGGGGCCAGTAAAACTAGTCTGGGCTGAACCGGGCCCGGCGTGGACGGACCCATCGGGCCCAGCAGTGCATGTCGAGGTGACGCTCCTCCTCCCCGACCGCACATCTGCGCGGCAGATCAAGCCGCCCGTGGCGGGGGAAGCGGGGAAGGGGACCGCTGACCGGAGAGAAGCGACATGTGGCACGCAGGAGGAGGATTCGCCGACCACATTCATATCTGTCTGGCCCGAGCATAATCCTCCACTCGGGCTGACGCTCGGATGCAGAATGTTGCTTTTGTTTGGTTTACGGTTAAAAGGCACCCTTCGGCCTGCCACAGGCCCTGGGCACACACACACACACACACACCCCATGTCACCCACCCTCTCCAACACCCCCCCCTCCACCCCGATCATCACCACAGCACCACTCATGATTACAGAAAAGCATGACTAGGGCCCAGCTGCAGCAGCGGCTGCTACAGTTGTTGTTGTTTGTTGACATTACGTAGTTTCACCCCACAACAAGGTTGTCACATACGCCCCGGACCCACACACACATACATACGCACAAACACACACTCATACATCTGTCCTCAAAATCATCAACAGAGACACAGGAAAGGCTGCCAAGCCAGAAGTCACTGGGGTAAAAATGCATTTTTTGAGGGCTTTTTTTTTCTCTCTTGCGTACCACCAGAGAGCTGCTAATGGCTGTTGGGGTTTTTCTTAGGCCTTGGAATGATTATGGCTTCCCTGTCACTGAACCCTGCCTGTCCTTTTTCGAGAAACGAAGCCTTCCACTTCTTTCAGTTTCAGCCAGGTACCTTTCACTCTTGTATAAGGATGAAAAATTGCTAAATAATCTAAAACATATATATGTATATCTGTACACACACAGAAAGATGCCATTTCTTTTTTTATTCATCAAGCATAACAAAACGTCTTTTGCTGTGTGTGCGCTCTTACTGACAGATTTCATCCATATATATTTTTTCTTTGTGTGTCCATGTCCATGTGTGTGCAACAGCAAGAGGAAAATGCGACGATTATACAGATCATCACTTCATCCCACAGTGTAAATGCCTTAAACGCTGAGAGATTCTCACAGAATGAGGTAGTCTGGGCACTCAAGCAGCAAATTGCCTATTAGATATGAGAGAGATTACCTGACAAAGGCACCGTGCAGAGGAGGGTGGTGTGGTGTGGGCGACAGATGAGCGCACCACGACCCCAAAATACATCTGAGCGTCTGTCTCCCTTTAAATACACATGCACAACAATTCCACTCTATAATTTCATGTTAGCAATTAAAACCTCCTGCGCTGTCTCGAGAGCACATAATTTACTGAAATAATGTCTTAAATCAAGCGTTTCCTTCTCTGACAGACTTGTGTCTCCCCGAGGAATCTGTGATTCAAAACCGCAGTCTGCGATCTCCACGATGTTGTCACATGTTTTATCTCCTCTGGCTGACTAATTACCAGCAGCACTGGATGCTGGGAAAGCCCCCCCAAAATGGCTGTCTTATGCCTTTTGCGGTTCAGTGTTAAGAATAACTGCTTCTCTTGCATTTTTAATTACACATGATGATTTACGGTGATGAAACAGAGGTCAGATACAGAGGAGGGTCAAGACGGGGTTCATCGTTTAGCCACAAGAGTGATCCAACGCACGCAAAGGCATCAGCAGTTTACAAGCTGAGGTTTTGGAAATGATCTGATCTCAACAGGCTGTCATTTCTTAAGAGACTGCAAAGGTCACACCACACTTTAAGGAGTCAGATACAATATGCAGTCAATTTCACTCATCAGATATACTGTAGACCTACTTGTATGACTATGATATATCTGCATTTGTCTAAATTCCATCACAGCTGTTTGTTTGACTATGCTCTTCAGCATGAACACCGAATCTGAGTGTTGTCCCAGATGTTGTAGTGGTTTTATTTCCAGTTATTGATAAGTCATGCAGCATTTGGGTGTTCCGAGTCAAGTTGGTGTGTGTGTGTGTCTGTGCGCGACATCTGAAGAAAATAAACACTCTTCCACAGTACTCCGCTCTTTTCTTGTCTGGCCTGGCTGGTGCGATTGTCAACTCGAAAGTGGCAGGGACAGGACAACGGGCTGGAAAAAGACTCTAGGAATCGGAAAGACAGGCTGTGTCATCTCCTCCCCGGGCTCTTTTATCCCTCCACTCTCCGGCGAAAAATCCCATTTGAATCTTTCAGTATGCGACTGAACAGGCCGTCCCAGCATGCTCGGCGGCAGCAGCAGGCAAACCCGCGCCAAAAAAGCCCTGCCGGTACCTGTTTTACTGGTTAAAAGATCTGAGCATAGGGGCCGCCACTGACAGCAGGATGAAATGTTGGCTGGTAACCTGGCCAGAACGACGTGTGATTTTAACTGTGATGGTGTCCCCTGTGGTCACCTTTCAGTGTTAAGAGAGAGAGAGAGAGTGTGTGTGTGTGTGTGTGTGTGCAGAGCTTTCCGAACAGCTGTTTCCCCACTCTGTTCTTGATGTTAATGACCCGGAGAGGTTGCGTTAGTATGGACAAAAAGAAACAATGGAAGAGAGAAAGAAACACAAAAAAGCAAGAAAACCTCAAAACACCCTCAAAGTGTAACTGCCGGCACCTGGCAAAGTTGGCATCATGATGCGTCATTTTTCCCACTGGCAAATTAGTGGCATTAATCTTGTGGAGAAATTGAGGCAGCAATCTTGCAGATATTTGGAAACATTTACTGAGAACAAGCACTTCTGTCCAGTAACTCAGCTGCCTCTAGCCCACAACCGAACAATAGGAAAAAATGATAAAACACAAGAATTTTTTTTTCCCCTCTCCCGGAAAAAAAACACGACCACAGCGACAGTAAAACTTAAAAGTAATGTTCTCCTTTTTTCTTTAATGATAAGAGTGACATTATATGTGGTCAACAATGGCTCCGCCATTTGATTGCCACCTGCAAATTATTGGCTGTTGGCATTATTTTCCCCTAACACATACAATTGCATTGTGCTCGCTCTCCTTTTTTATTGGGGACAAAAAAAAAGTCACTAATCTGTGGCTGGTTCAGACAGAGGACTCCCACGGCACACACATCTGTGTACCAGCTGAGTCAGTTCAAGCCCCGCTCTTGTGCTTTCAGATATCAAAGGCCCGAGGGTGCTTTGGCACTGTTCAGATAGTTGTCCTTTTTATAAAAGACAAATAAGCAAAAAGCCCGGGCCGGCGTCCAAGAACGGTCTCTGACACAATGTTGAAATGAGGGGAGGACTTGGCTCCCTGACATGTGATCTGCGCGCGTTAAAAAGTTGCGGCGGTGACCGAGAGAAGGGAGAGTGAGATGGAGCGGCAGGCCTGTCAGGATACTTGTCCTCGGCGCTCTGATGCAGTCACACATTCTTTTATGAAGCTGGTGCGGTGCGTCAGCACAAAACACCATCATTTGCGAAAACCACTTTGTGGCCCTTCAAAAGGTTTATCCAGACTGCTCCGCTTGCACAAAGCAAGTGTGTGTGTGTGTGTGTGTGGGGGGGGGATGGAAAGTGTTAGCACTAGGTGTGTGGCACCATTTTCTTCAAGGAGGTGGCCATGTGCTATGAAGTCATGCTGTTTGCTTGACAGAAAGACAATGAAGAAGGCTTCTCTGATGCTGTTTGAGAGTGACAAGTCCTGTTTATTCCTATAAGATTATTCCTACTTGAACATTTAGAAAGTACAACTGGTATCGAGAAAAGGACCCGGCAGTACTGAAACTGTGCTGTTGAAAGGGATGGAGATGCAGATACCATCAGTGCAGAGAGAGTAACAACCCCGTCCAGACCAATGACACAGCAGTTGCTTTGGGTCGTATAAATGAACCAAAGAGCTTTAGCTAATGAGGCATCATGTCGAACACATGCAGGAATCCGAGTGTTCCCAGTGTACTGGGTTGAATCAACATTATACAAGAACAAGATTTAAATGAAAACAAGCAGCATTTGGTTTTTCAACATCAAAGCCATTAGCATGCTATGGATAACCAGAAGCTGCTCCCTTGCTTTGACAAAACCAAACAGACAATTAAACACACGCTGCGACGAATCCGAAAACATTTCTCAGTCCACTTCATACTCTTTCAAGGGAGCCTCGGTTAGACTCACAACCTTTAAATCTGCCAAGCTATTTTCGACTAATAGAATCTGAGTGGTAGGTACAAGGAGCAAGGTATGGCCAAAGAGGTAGTTGAACCTAATCGAATGTGACAGCAAGGGGTAGGAGACAAGGGCCAAGGGGAAGAGGAAAAAGTAACAGTCCTGCGTTTTTCTCATTGGTTCATTTATTTGCAGTAGTAATCAGAGATCATAACACCGTCACCTCAGATCTCACTGAGAGCACTTAGCACTCCAGCGCTGATGGCTGGTTTACACAGAGAATAATTGCGTGTGCTCAAGAGGTAAACAGTAGGAAAATGAGAGAGAGAGAGAGAAAGAGAGAGAGAGAGAGAGTGGTCAGGCCCGTACAAATGTAACCCACTGACGGCCAAAATGGCTTGTCAAACACGGCACATGCTTCTCACCAAACGAGAGCTGATTGCGTAATGACAATTTTATTTGTTGGAGCACGAAAACAAAACATGAATTGATTAGATACTTCACACAAGATATTAGATTGATTAGATTGAATATGAATCAGATGGTGCTGCGGCTGCTGCTGTTGTTGTTGCTGCCGACATGTGTCACCACTGACCAAACACACGTCATTGTCATTTTTCAGAACATTATCTCCTTATTACTGGGTCTAAACAACACAACATCCTAATAGAACTTCCAGTTCTTAGGAAAGCATCATTCTCGCTACCTCAGGGCCTGTCTCCATTTTACGTGGCCACTAGACATGCAGGACGGTGAAAGAGCTCACAGCGAAAACCTGCTTAGCATCGAACTCAGGGGGAAACATGCACATTAAAAGCAGAAGAAAAGCCCCCAATAAAAGATTACTAATGCGTAACAGTCCCTGTTCAAAGGGGCTGCTGTGCATTAGTTAAGGACTACTTTTGTTTAGCTCCATGTCACATTAATGCCTTTTCAGTTCTTCCTCTGCCAGCTCATCTGATCTGGATGGAAGTTATATTGGATTAGGGAGGTAGCTGACATCTTATAAGCATTGCCAAATATAGACGGGGTTGAAGGTCAGCTCGGGCTTTGTGTGCCGTGCAATGACATTCTTTTGTACCGATCCAGTAAAACATTTCCAATAACACTTTACATGAAGTTGTTGTCATATCACCATGAGTTTATAATAAAAATCAGTTATTCTGAACCATGAACAATTTAGAATATTGAGTCATTGGCTGTATTTTTTGTTTTTTACAATATTTTATGTCACAATAAATGGTTGTCACGCAGGAAATGGAAATACCACCACACGGCAATACATATATTTTACGAAGCACTGAGACAATGACGACAGATAAAAAATAAAGACATCTGACCAGTACCATCTTCTACCAAGACAACCACACACACATACACACACACATACACACACACACACACAGACACACACACTGATGCTCACACATGCAGAGAATGTGTGCTTCTGTGTATATATAAATATATATATATTTTAATGACTTCAGGCTGACAATGTGCGTGTGTTTTAAACAGGGTCTCCTTTGTATGTCAAACCTCACGTTTTTTAATGGATCTCCTATAAAACTGTTCAGTGATCATGGTATTCAAATCACTGCGATGGTGAAACGCTTCCTCCTCACTGTGTCTGGAAGTGATCCCAAGGAGGGAGGTACACCACATCACACGCCGGGGCTGCATGCTCGCCCTGTTCACAAGGCATGAGGCCTTTCCTGTGGTGGTGTGCGAGCGCTTAAAGGGACTTCATCAGCATGCTTTTGGATGCTGCATGTATTTTGGTGAATCATTTTATAGGAGCTTCCCGGCTCTTTGTGCCCTGGTGGCAGGAGATTTCCCCTGACTTTGACAGTCGTCCAACGCAGGCCACCGTGACATTCAGAGAGAAAGTCACTGACCTTAAAGACTTCTAATTTGCGTTTAGAATCCTTCCATTGTTAGGCATCAAGAGTGCATGAAGTACCAGGCGCAGAGAGGGAGGAGGATTGACACTGGGACCTCTCATGTTTATCATTTGATGTCCACACTCTGATGCTATACATGTTTGGCAAAAGGCCATTGTGAGTCTTCATGCGGTTGGGTATTTATAATGAAATAAAAAAGAGAGAGAGTGAAAGAGGGAACAAAAAAGTCTCTCTTGAGAGAGGGCATAATCGTTTTGAGGACTTCAGTGCAGAACCAAAATAATACACTTCAGGTTTTGATATAACTATTACTGCCTGCGAAGAGGCCTTTGATGTTAATTGAAACCACTGGGTAGCAATCTGCTTTACAGTACTGACAAATAACAGTTTCCTAAGGCTTATCATTGAAGGTTAGAGAACAGGGGGGCACATACTTGCTCCATATGCTCACTCAATACAAATCAAAATCAAAAAGCCCCTCTCAATGAATGCATCATCTGATGCAGAAAATAGTATCGGGTAAAATGTGTGGTGACTAGAATAAAATATGTCTGGCCAGACTGAACAATACCTTTAACAGAACTCATTGATGTTACAGACAACCCCAAACTTTGACATTTTCACTGTTTTTCCCGGCCACTATGAGCGTCACCACAAGCCAGTAATGCAATAATAAAACCTAGGTGGCCCAATATAACATACCAAAGAGGAAACATATCATTAGTCTTGGAGACTATTGGCCTACATGCTATTCCTCAAACCATGTGAAGGTTGTAGACATAAGGCAAGACGAAGATTGGGTTTGGGGGGAAGAGTTGGGGGAGGCGGGTTAAGTGGGCCTGAAGCTCTGTTTCCAATATGGACCATACACAATAGTGTCTGTCTTCCTTTAATGTGCTGCACTATTTTTCTGGCACAGTGCTCTCTTCACCTTTGATTTCTGACCGGCTTTTTTAAAAACGCTCATTATAACACGGGGAAAAAAGAAGCCCTGTCAAATGGTCATCCGGAGCTGATGCAATGCACTATAACAGAAACCATCCCTTTGATAAAATGGAAACAGCACATTGATCAGCAAGGAAGCTTGCATTGTCTGAGTTTTCCTAATCTTTTCTAAGAATTTGCCCCATTTCACACACCCAACATGGAAAGGTGGCACATTTACAATATACAACTCTTGTCCCTCTGGCAAAATTCTGTTTCTTTGTCTCATATTGAAAAACATGATATATGCTAGGCCTAGCCTTAATAATAAGATAAGCTGATGATGAAATGATAAACTGTTGTTACAAGCTGTGCTTATGAAAATATATACATATAATCATATAATACATTTCCTTCCGATTCCGATATAAATACCTTTTATGCCCATGTGTTTGCGTTCTTATATGCATGTGGATTTATTTTGGCCCAGGTACGTTTCAAGCAGATATTTTACTCCTAAAGCACAAAGGGAAGAGAGGAAATGTAGGTTATAAATAGGAATCAAAAGAGACCCTTCTGTTTATTGCAACAGGATGCCAGAGACACTGAAATCTTTGAACGTATGAGAGCTTTGAGCTTTTTACAAGACAGGTGAAAGGAACACGTGTGTTCAATCACTGTAGCCGGCTTGCTTGGGTCAGCTCTACCATAAAAGCAAAGAGATTACAAAGGGAACTAATGAAGACACTGATCAAAGTCTGTAATGGTAATACATAGCAGGTGTTTCAAACCTTGCAAAGCCTTTTACCCCCAGTGGGGCCAGGGCTTATGTCTTTCGCAGGCACGTCTTTTTGTCTTCAGCTGAAATGAATAATGTACAGAGCCGTTTTCAACACAATTCAAAATGTGTTATGAGGTATTCTCCTGACCTTCAGTGAGGGGGTTATTTCAAACATGTGATGCACAAATGCTCCCCACATTATCTTTCACAGTTCGTGGTGTTGGTTGTAAAAGAACATCTTGGTTTTGGACGCCCACCTTTAGCTGTAAAGCACCTGGGCTTAGACAGAGTTGAAAGACGTTTGGCACTATTCATTTTTGGAACCTGTTCAAAGCATGGTTGCTATTTTTACACAAGTTGCAATGTGCTGTTTCTGATTTATCCTCGTTGAGGCTACCACAGAACATGTTCAAAGAACCCCGATCTGCTTTTTCATTGTAAAAAAAAAAAGTCTTAAGCATTAAAAGGCATCAGGTATACAATACCATGTCTTTGGCTAATATTCAAATGCAATAGCCTATTAAAAACTACAGCAGGTAGCCTACCTTGGCTATCAAAATTAGCCAATTAAAACCCAATTATTAGGCTATAAAGTGGTTTGTTCAACTAAAATATAAATATATCGACATGCTGTGATGTATATAGACGTTCTTTTGCCATATTTTATATAAACCAAACATGTATAAATTTAGCTCAGTCACAGGTAGCCTATGCTGGACTCTGTCCTGCAGCTGACTGACAGCTCCACATTTGGCGCGGGCATACATCATTGCATACGAGTTGTACATTTAAAGATTTCCGGTGTGAGTGAAGTACAGACTGACCCTTTTCCTGCAGCTAGGTCGTTGGGAATTGTAGTTTTACTTGGAAGGCTACGTGGAATAGTTTCAAAGATACATTCAGTATATATTTCAAACATGTAAAATATAAATTACAGTTATCATAATCAACATAGCTATCTTGTATTTCAATCGGATAGTGATTGTTCATGTCGAGCGCAAAAACGTCACCGTAAGAAAACTACAAGTCCCAAGACCACTCTTGGTGAAAGCGAGGCTGTGTAAACACTATTCCAGGAACATGAAAAGATCGGATGACAGTGAGAGGGAGAAGAGAAGAAAGGTATCGCTTGTAGTTTTCTCTCAGTTCGCTGAGCATTACATGAAGTTATGCAATTTTTACAAAATGTTTTGAACTTTCCAGACTGGTATTGCATGTCTTATTACGTTGTCTAGAAGGCAGTGTAAGTTACCGTATCCATCACATGGTTGTTTCGCATTGTTACCTCTTTATCCTTTTTTTCTCCTCCTGTATTTCATAGGCTATTGATAAAAACTAATCGGTATGATATGTTTCGACGCAGTAGTTTAATTTTAGATGACAGTGTTGTGTCACTGTCGAATGATTCATTTCAGAGTGTCAGTTCATCTGTAAGTCATCCGGTCTCGTCTGTAAATAGGTTATTATGAGAAATCCGCTATCTCACCTTTCACGTAACACAGCACAGGTATCATTACTGGGCTGGACGAGCAGTCACGATATCTTGAATTCGTCACGCCTCCCGACATTGTAGTGGGATTTTAGTAAGTGTAATGGGTCAGTAGCAGTCACGAAATGCACGACTCATAGCCTACTCAAAAAAAAAAAAACATTAGCAAACTGTAGCATACCGTTGTAGGTCAACTGAGGTCACCCTCTGCTATTGAAACACCAGTTTGTGTGTGGATGTAACAACGTACCAACTTAGTGCAGTTAATGCTAACTGCTTTCTAAAGCCCATGTCTAAAACATCAACATTATCCTACCGGTATTCCACAATGTCTTGTTGTAGGCTAGCAGCATCAGGCCCTACACTGTGCAGTATTTAGTGTCTGTTTCCAGTTATGATAAAGTGTACCCCCCTCCCCTCCACACACACACACACACCAGTGTTAGCCATGTCAACAGTGTTGCTAGTACACTTCTTATGGCAGTTCCTGGGTGAGGTTTGCACACCGCCTAGCACGGGTACCCACTGGCCTTGTTTGGATCATCCCACTTAACCTCTCTCATCCCTGTCAACCCCTCTCCTGATGTGGGTCATGACCACAATGAAGCCTATAAATAAAAGGCACAGTTAGGCTAAACCTACACCTGTTGGCATGGTTAGTGGGCTGACTAACAGAAGCCTCCCCAGTGTGTCAATCACTAGCGTACAGTATCTTTGTACCTGCAGCTCTTTACCCATGGGCCTCTGTTACAACAGCAGTGCTATCAAAGTTTTATTTTCAGATATTAGGCTACATCATCAAACGTGATATTTCTGCCTCGGCTTTTCATTTGTTGAATGCCTTCCTAATCGTTTCAAGATAATGTGGCATTTTGATTAATCACCTCTTAAAATACTTAAGCAAAGAAATTACTTGGTTGAAGGTTTAGAATCATCTTGCATGACAGGGAAGTTGATGATGCTTGTGCCACATGCACATAGGTCTGTGCAGCTCTGCTTTAGGTGCAGTGGTCTGGGAGGTGATGTGTAAGCCTGCTGTCAGATGTGTGGCTTTTGAGTGTGAAAGCAGGACTGACAAGACTGGCAGAGAGATGAATGCTGTGGTTCTGCTGGTGTGCAGAGCCTCTCTCCCTCCCTCTCTCTCACACGCACGCACGCACGCACACACACACACACACACACACATACTGGCTTGGCTGCTGCCTCGCAATGGCACATGTGTTTGGATCATGTCTGACAGCACAGCAACTATGTAGGACGTGGTTCCTCCTGTTTATGAAAGTGGCCATGGCGACCATATGAGCTGCACTGGGGGAACTCATTCCAGCTGGCCCTCGGGCGGGCAGAGCCTAATGATTCCGCTTCCCCTTTCAGACAAATAAAAGGATGCACAAGGGGGATTGTGATGGCAAAATGGCTGGAAAACCGCAGAACAGCCCAATTAGAAGACCCCTGTATTTATCCCAGTGGCTCGTTATAATAATGGCAGGGTCTACTTTATCATAATAAGTAATAACTGGGATATGGCTGTAGTCTTGTCGGCCGAACATGTTTGCAGTTATGCTCAATCATTCGGACGTGTGGTGATGCGTCCTCTTATGTGTCGCTTTAGCAAATGTAAGCTATTTGTCTTTTAAAGCCTGAAAAAATACGTAGACCTGTTTTAGGATTCCCTTTCCCTCGTTTACTGCCATGTGTCGGGCATGTGCGGACTAGGGAAAAAATGTGAAAACGTAAAAAACATTCACAAGATGTCTGTTTTGTGTGCTAATAGGGATAACATTGGCCAGTATTTTGTCTATACCAAAATGGTTCTTAATTGGAAACACATTCAGAAGCCATTTACTTCTGAGTAATGCACAAAAAATGTCTTGATGCTAATGGACTATAAGCCAGTCATGTAGCCCACCTTTTGTGGTGTATTTCTAGTGTATTAGCATAGTCCATAACTTGTTCAGTAGTAGTTTGAATGTAGTGGTTTTGATGGGCCTGGGTTAGTGGTAAACACAGCTAATACAGACTTGGTTATGGGAAAATAAAACCGTTGTAATACACAAGTATTGTTTTTTTTGTCCAGTTCGTTTCCTCTGCTTCACACCACAGATGAATGAACCTCTGTGCTGACATCAAAACCGTTGTCCAGTGATGAAATGAAAGAGATCACAGGATAGAAAAAAAAAACATGAAGGGAATCTATCAGAACGGCTGCATAAGTAATGACCACATAGTGTGAGCAGATGTTTGGAGGTTCTCCCTGTACCCAGGACATCAGTCAGATAGGCCTCATTGGGTTTTTCTGTTTGTGTGTTAGGTAGAGCAAGCTGTTTGGGGTATTTAATTTCTAAACACTCATTAAAATGGTTTGTGTTTCCCTTGGCAATTCTGTTAAATTAACAACTAGCTGGGTAAAAGCTGATTATGTGGCCACACATTCAGACTTGGTTAATCAATTCTCCCTCACACCCTTACCCCTCCACACACACACACACACACACACACACACACACACTAACACACACACACACACACAATGTTACCCAATGAATTAGTGTAAAGGTAACGATTTATGGCGACTAATGCCGACACGCTGTCATGTCGTAGCTGATGTTTTAGCAGGAGGTGGTGTCAATTTCCTCCGAATCAGCAGCCCCACACCTCCAGCCTTTTCTTTCACTCCCGGGTTCCTCGACACATTTCCCACCTCTATTAATGAGCCAATAATTGAGAAATAGTGTCGGTTCCTGGCATAAAACATGCGTAAGGAATACATAAGGGGGAGCAACATACAAGCCACCGCCACGGCAGATTTACATCCAGACGTCCGAGTAAAGAACCGGGAGGGGAAAAGCACAGCATGGAACTCCAGACTTCATCAGACCCCCACCGCCTGGCCAGAGAGAGAGAGAGAGAGAGAGAGAGAGAGAGAAAACGGAACAGGGGCCGGAGAAATACTGCTCTGGCTGATAATGATACCATTACACTAATGGAGCCAGCAAATGAAGGAGAACCCAGACACCCTGCTTTATTACCAGAGGGGACCATTTCCTCACTGCATTCCTAATGGCCTGAGCCCTGGGTATTGATCAGCCCATCAGGCCGCTAATCCGGCCCTGAATTACTTATCGCCGGCCCGGGACGCCCCATGTCGATGTGGCCACCGCCCCGAGTCCCCGGGCCCATGCTACCGCTTGTACCACAGGGGGCAAGGAGAGCGAGAGACCCGGCCTGACCAGCCCCACCCCAGCCCAGCCCAGCCCAGTCCACCCCCAGCTTATGTCCTGCTGATTTAGGGCCGAGATGGGACTGTGTCCAGGAGGTCTTTCTGGATGGGTGGATGGATGGGTTTACTGTAAACACGACAGTTGGGCTCCTATTGTTTTTCTAGCAGATGGGTGTGTGTGTGTGTGTGCGTGTGTGTGTGTGTCCGTGTGTGATGGGAAGGGGGGCTGGGTGAGATGTGTTAAGCAAATGTAAGGCCCTTTCATTTAATTAAGGATGAGGGAATTATCAGGTTCCTCCCTCCCTCTCTTTACGGCACTTGTTGGGCACCAGAGACGAACGCTAAGTAGTCCGACTGATGGGCTCGTTGTTGTGGCTGTCAGCGGTAATTGAGCCGTGCTGTAAATAAGACAAGAGAGCTTCATCTCACTCCGTCTCCAGCGCGTTTACAGCGGCCCCTCGCCCAGCCGCCTGCCGCCTGACTCATTGGCCAAGCCCTGTGCCGTGCTGACCGGTGTGCTAACACACCACTGCTTCAGCTCTGGACACTCTCCTCGTCTGAGGAGGTCAGGTCTGGTCATGCCTCAGTCATGGGCAAAGACTCTGTTCTGAGGAAGACTTCACAGTCAGAGGGGCCCATGTTTTGGTCTAGATACAGTATGTGTAGATTTCTGTGCTCAAGCTGGCTGAATCAGAAAGGTGCATGACTATTTGTTTGGCATGTTATGTTTTGTGTTTTGCTGTGACGACAGGTCAAATGGAGACGAGAAGAATGACTTTTATAGGTACACACAACATGGTGTAGGCATTCCTTATGTATGTCTTATGCATGTGATTGGTACCAGTAAGAGAATGATAGATTAAAGGGCAGAAGTAAGTGAAACACACACACACATACACACACACACACACACACGAGTAAAAGAGACCAAGAACGGCCATCCACGTAGAAAACCCACCATTGTGTGTGTAGTGTGTAGTCTGTCTCTCACTAGTGAGGTCTCCAGCTCCGGTGTGAGTGAAACGTGGGCTGTAACTCTCCGCCAAATGAATGTTTAATTGACGTAGTAGATGGGACGCAGTTAAGAGGGCAGGGCGCCATCATATCCCTGGCCCCTGCTGCGCCCTCGGCCATCCAATTCACCCCACACCCCCTTCCCGGCATACCTGACCATACCATCACATGACCTCTGCCCTCGGCCAATCAAAGAGTTTACCTTAAGGGAAGCATTTGTCCCCCTCTCTCCCTCCCCACCGCATACACCCATCACCTCATCTCCCTGTGGTCACAACCATAAAGATGAATATAGATACCCCCCCCACTGCCACATTCACATCCTGAGCAAGGGGAGGCTGTGGCAGGGAAACTAGGTATTGATCTGGATATTTAGTCATTTCTCTCAGCGTCGCCATCAATATTGTGCAAGCGTCGGCGCGTGCCGTGCTTGACCCCAGTGCCGGCCCTATGTTTTCTGCTCCCATCGGAGTTCGGTGATATACTATTCGGAAAACCAAATCAATGAATGCATATGAAGAGTGTGTGTGTGTGTGTGTGTGTGTGTGTGTGTGTGTGTGTGTGTGTTTGTGTGTTTGTGTGATTTTTTTCTGGTAATATAGCTCGACCCCCTGAGGCCCCTGGTGCAGCATTGATCGGATGTGGGGACAGGCTTTGATTAGTCTGTTGTGAGGATTTCCATCCTCTGTCATCTGCTCACAAAACCGTACATGCTGAGAACTCTGCTCTGCACGTGTGTGTCAATGTGTGTGTGTGTGTGTGTGGGTGTGTGTGTATGTGTGTAGCAGTGTATGTATGCATAGTTGTGTAATGCCCGTCTGAAATATGTCTAATCTCATTGGCAAAATAACCCGTAATTTAGTCTTAATTAATTTACGTAATGTTTTGTGTGCGGCTTTTATACTCCGGCATTTATTTACTGAGGGTCCAACTGTTGCATGAGAGTTGGGCAGCCTAGTCAGGCACGAGGAGAGAGAGCACTTGTGCTGCGCTTCTGTTAGACAGGTTTCCCATGCCAGAGTGGCGAAGGGGTACTGCAGGCCCATGTAAAGAGCCGACCGCTCTTGTGTTCACCCCTGTTTTATGGCACCCCGCATTTAATGTATGGCTTTTTAGGGCCGCTCCATGTCGGCGTTTCGTTTGCATCTGTAAGGATATCAACTTTTATGGCTCCTGCAGTCTGATCTCAGGTCAGGCTCCTACCGCTGTGTGTGTGTGTGTGTGTGTGCGAGTGTGTGAGGGCCTGGTTCCCATGTCCGTGCTGCACTCGCTCGTGAAAGCATCTGCTATCTGTCCACAGTGCTGCTCTCGGAAACCAAAACGTTGTTGAGGGATGGGTGGGGGCATGAGAAGCTGTGTGTGTGTGTGTGTGTGTGTGTAGTAGGTTGATTGGAGTTTTGGGCATTTCGTCAGTGGATTCCAAGCTGAGCTGATTAGGGTGTTTTTGTGTCATATGTTTTGTATAAAGCCTGATGGGGCACTTTGCGTGTGGACTTTTTTTTTCTCTTCTTGTGCTGATAATGTTTTTTTGGCAACCCATCATTTCCAGTTCTCTGGTGTTTGTGTGTGTGTATGTGTGTGTGTCTGTGTGCATGTGAGGTGTGTGTGTGTGTGTGTGTGTGTGTGTGTGAGGAGGACTTTCACTGATGTCAGCTTATTCATGAACACACAGGAAGCACCCCCCCCTCCCACCACCACTCCTCCCTCCCTCACCCCCTGCATGACATGGATCATCTTAAGCGGCCGAGCAGATCGCCTGTCACAGGCTGTGAGTTAGCAGTGTGAGTGACCCGCTCCCTCTGAGTTCATCTGTCAGCCGATGGCCTATGGCCGGTGATATACATGGAATAATCAATCCAATCAATAGGGCTGCGGTGTGGCGGCATAGTGGGGTCCTGAATAAACATGGGACTGACCCGCTCGCCCTCCGACAGGCCGGCGCAGTGTGCTGGGCAGCCCCGCGTTACACAGCGCCTCAGGGGGATTCATTAGCCTCTCCAGGCTAAGATCCCAGGCAGGTCATTAGTCCCTCTTTTGAATGTGTTTTGTTTGGTGTAGTCTGCTAGTCTGCCCCCTCTCTCTTCCTCTCTCTGATACTCTCTCTCTCTCTCTCTATCTCTTTCTCTCTTTCTTTCTGTCCTCTGTAGTGTGTACAGTCCCTTTGGTTTCTTCGGGGAATAATAGGATGGAATTGTCCTCAGCGCTCTGTGTCTTTGGGGGCCTCCTCATTAGTTTGATGGACTAACTGCTGACAGTCCTCAGTCTGTTAGCAAGACAGTCTCTGTGTTTGCCCAGGTTGATCACATTCAAATCAAACGTCACTGTTGCATGACAAAAGAAGACTGGCTTTACCCACTATTAGTCAGATCTGGAGCCACTCACCGCTGCAGTTGTTTTTGAAGGTGTTGAGACAGGATATGAGAACATTCAGCTCAGTGTAAGTGGTGGTAACAGAAGCATTCATGACAGACTATTAGAGAATTGAGTTCACCACATTTGCACACTTTTGGCTAGCAAAAGACGTGCTAAAACCACGCTAACCGTACAAAAACAAAAGTAGCCTGGAAGAGGAAATCAGGTGAAAAAAAAAAGCATTTGTGGCCAGGTGTTTAATGTGTAATGGTACGTGGAAACATTTATTGGGTTTTTCTCTGCTTCCAGGAGGGACTCGTTCCAGCAGCGAGGTCTTTTTTTTATTTTTCCCCCCCTCTCCCACCGTTTTTTTTCTTTTACCACCTGTGCTATTCATCGACGAGCTCGCACAGTTTCACTGCTGTTTATTTGTGAACTTATTTTCTTTTGTAATGGCTCACCTTTCCTGTAAAAGAGGGGAAACTGCCTTGTGTTGAGCCAGGGCCCAACATCTGGCTTTCATTGAAGGTCCAAAGCCCTCGGTCACAAAAAAGCTGCAGGGGGCCATTTTCACAAGCGCCAGTAAATGGTACCTGTTAATTTGTACATCATAAGCTAATTCTATAAATAACTGCCATGGAAGTGTGTCTGTGTGTGCGAGTGTGTGTCTCTCTGTGTCTGTGTGTGTGAGCATGTCTGTCTGTGTGTGTGTGTAAGTACCTGGCTTGTACATCCGTGCCCGCTGCAGACTGAGCCGGGTGCCCACATCGCTGGAAGCAGCCCTGGCACCAGGTGCCAGCTGGAGGCCTTGTTCCCACACAGCCCCGTGCCAACCTGGAGGAAAAGCCCTGGATGGCATCCTGCACCTGAGCTGGGACGAGCAGAGCAGCCGCGGAAAAAAAGCTCCACGCCGCCGCCAGAACACCCCCCTCCCCGCCCCTCCACCCACCTCTTCTCTTTTATCATCTCTCCATCACTCATTTTGATTGATGTCAATGGAAATTACAGCCGATGAGAAATTCAAATGGACGGTCAGACTTTGGCTGTATGATTTCACACCGCCGCTCTGGTTTCTGAGTGCTGTGTTTTTTGGGGCCGAAGCCGGGGCCTCTGTGGTCGAGCAGGAGCGATTTTCCTTTGTGTCAAGTACCCGGTCTCTCATGCATTTCCTTTTAGCATTTAAATTTTTCTGCTTTGTGGTGGTGGTGGTTTTTGGTTATGCTCATGAGCTTTAACTGGGCTTTTTTGCATATGCAATGTCTGCTGTTGGCACCAGGCACATCCGACAGTTTGACTGGCATGCTGTCAGCCAGCATCGGAGCAGCGTAGCGCCGCAAAAAAAGAGGGCTGCTGTTTTTTGGGGGGCACTGAGATAGGAGGTGTGTGTGTGTGTGTGTGTGTGTGTGTGTGTGTGTGTGTGTGTGTGGTGTGAGCCCGGCATGTTCTCCTGAGCGAGCAGTGGTGCATGACAGTTGCCTTTCATTGCTGTCTCCTCTGCTCTTAACCTCTGACCAGCCCCGGTCTCTCTCTCTCTCTCTCTCCCTCCCCCCCCTTGCCCGCTCAGCGCGGCTGTGAATGACGGGCAGTGGGGTGGAGGCGTGCTTGTCATGATCCCACTGTCAGGGGCAGCCCGCCAACCGCCCTCAACCCCTCTTTGTTCAACAGTCCGTTATGCCATCTACCGCCGCTGTCAACCACATGATCAAACGTGCATAAAGAAGGAACTCGCTTTTCCTCATCTCTCTCTCTCTCTCTCTCCCCCCATCATAGATCTCCTCCTCCCCTCCCCTTCTCTCTGTCCCTCCTTCCCCTCCTCCGTGTGTCTGTCTCCTGCTCTGTTTATTCAGATGAGCTCGGCTGGGAGGGCAGTGGGTCAGATCCGGTTGCCACGGTGAGAAAGGAGCTCTGGAGATTGAAACGGAGAGAGTCAAACGCGCATGCTGGCTCCGCAGTGTGTGTGTGTGTGTGTGTGTGTGTGTGTGTGTGTGTGTGTGTGTGTGTTTCCTGTGGGCGTGAGGACAAGATGAGACGAGGGGGCCAAAAAGACGGGTCGCAGGAGCAGTCCCATCATGCTTTGCTCTGGGATGGGAGGCGGGCGTGTCAGGCCTGTCTGCTGGAACCTGCCGGGACTGAAGGGGGTGGGGTGGGTGGGGTGGGGTCAGCTGTCAGCCCCTGTGTCGATGGTGGCCTGCTCCTGTAATGTAGGGGCGACCAGAGGGCAGTCACTGTCATTTGTAGCAGGACTGTTGAAACGGAGAGAGTCAAACGCGCATGCTGGCTCCAGAGTGTGTGTGTGTGTGTGTGTGTGTGTGTTTGTGTTGTGTGTGTGTGTGTGTGTGTGTGTGTGTGTGTTTTAAGAAGTGACATGGAAGTCAAACTCCCTCGCCAAAACACCAGTGGACTTTCTGCAACCTTCTGCATTGCCTCAAAACTTTTCGGTAATTAATGTGTTTTATAAATTAATTTTGGTGCCTTTTGTTTATTTTGTGTATTGTCAACATATTTGATGATTTTTTTTCTTTTTCTTGGCCACTGTGGTGTTTTTGTTGTATTGTTATTTCAGTCAAAGCCATTCTCTCATTTCCATACACACTAAGCATCCACACAGCTGCGTCGGAAAGTTCTAGATATCTCCCATGCGGTTATCAAAGCACCATGTGACATAATAATCCCGCTAACAGCACCCAACACCTCCCCCTCAAGACTGGCCCCATTTTAAAGGCATTGTCACGCCACTGGATGGCATGCTGCTGTCCTAACGCGGGCAAAACCGGTTGTCTTCACACATGCGTGTACACACACACACACACACACACACACAGACACACGCACACACACAGAAGCGGGGTGCTGACAGGCGTGCGTGTCGCCGCTGAGTGACGGCGCGGACGGATTGCGCTAATCTAAGCGAGCGTGGTGGCGGCGCTGGCTGCCACGCCGTCCCCTAACTCTTGAGGAACAGACAGCTACTGTCGAGTTATCGCTGTTTGTAAGTCCCTCCACTGTGCTGCCGGATGACAATGGGGATTACTGCCAAGGTTCTTTAAACTATTTATTTTTTTATTATTTTGGAAGTGGGAGGGTGGATAGTGTGGAGTGGTTTTTGGGGTGGGGTGGGGGTAATGGGGGTGGCGTCTTATCTGTGTCTACAGCATGCCTCCTCAGCCACGTTTTCTTGACTGTCAATTAAAGAGGGGATCATTAACTTCAAGGGTATAAATGTTCTAACACTGGTATTACGATGGGAAGCTAAGTCGGTGACAGATGTTCTAAGTTTAATTCTCGACTTGTTTTTTTTTTTTTGTCCTTTAATTAATTTATGTATCATCTTTTTCTCGACCCCCTCTCCTCCCCTCCCCACCAGTCTTCCATTCACGATAATCTCGGTTGCCATGGTACTAGCAAAAAGAAGATTCCCGCCTGTCACTCTAGTCTCTTCTTTCGGAGGTTCAATCGGCTAATGTATTCAATATCAACATAAGTGAAAGGTAAACAGGATCTAATTGAGCGTGTGTTTCTTGCCGAGCTCTCGCCACTGTCTTGTTTGTTAGCCTGAAGGATTTTGACAGTGTGGATGGAAACAGGCACACAACAGCGAGCATCTCCTCTGATTCCCTGCTTGAAAGAAGACCTGCACTACTTTACAAACAAAAAAAAAAGAAAGGCATGTTTTTAAATAAAGGAAACCTTATGTCTCTTCAAAGTTCTTTTTTTTCCCCTCTGCGGCTTCAAAAATAGAGTAAACTGCCGTACTCTTGATATTTTGCACCGTGATATTTGATTGCCAGTCTGTGCAGTGAAGGTGCAGGGGAGAGGGGCCTGTCTGGCCCAGTGAAATGGTGCTCTGTGTGTGTGTGGGTCTCTGTGTGCGCACGTGTCTGTTTGAAAGATATCAGAGGCCTTGAGCTCTCTGTTTTGGGAAAGCGGTGTGCATGGGCAGCTAATAGAGTGAGTGAAAGAGAGAGAGGGAGAGAGAGAGGGAGAGAGAGAGGGAGAGAGAGACTGCTGATGGGCAAACTCCTTCCATCTCCGCCTCCTCATCGCCATGACAGCTCCCTTCCCTTTGTTCTCTCCCTCCCTCCCTTCCTCTCTCGTTCTTTCCCTCCCTTTCTTCCCACTCTCCTCCGCGGACCGCTCTCTACCGGGGATTCGTGACAAGTTTTTGTGGGATGATCAAACGCGGCGGTGGCACCTGATTAGGGTGTAGCGTGTGTTTACAGATCGTTAAGCCCGGACCCCCCTCCCGACAACAGAGGGGAGGCGGCACACCCTCCTAACCCCCCCCCCCCCCCACATCACCCCAACTAATTAAATTTGCACCTGGGATACCAGCTGTGACGGCCTCGAGAGGACTGATATTTATTTATGTCATTCCATACATACTTACGGTGACATTTATGGGAGCTGACCGTTGCCAGGGCGTCAAACCTTTGTGTGTGTGTACCCCCCATTATTATGGGAGTTGCCATGGTTATGAGAGGGAAAACAAACCCTGGCCTGTGATGTCTGGGTCGGGGCAGAGGTGTGTTGACTCGCGCCTGTCGTGTGTTCGGATGAGCCCGAGACGAGCAGGGGTCATCGAGGTGGACTCTCAGGTGTGAACTCGACTGCTCATCCCAAAGCTATTTCATCCCTCGTGACCGGTGTTACTGTGTTAGACAAACATATTTTAGCTTGACATTTTTTGGGCTATTTTATGTCCAAAGTGTTGCTGCTGGTTTAGGTCTGTAGGCATAGCGGGCGGGTGGGTTTTATTTGTAGTGTCTGTGCAGATTCCTGGTGGTTAATTTATGATATGTTGCTTTAGGTTACAGTAGCTGTCATTTGGCTCCTTTAATGATCAATCATCAGCTGTGTGTATTATTCATTGGTGGAGTATTATTATTAATCTCTGTGTGTGTGTGTATGTGTGTGTGTGTGTGTGTGTGCGTGCTGAGCTGTTTACCGCTCCTAGTGAGGTATGTTAGTGAGGCATGCTGTTTGCAGCATGTGGTCTGTCCTCGTGTGTGTGTGTGTGTGTGTGGTGTGTGTGTGTGTGTGTGTGTGTGTGTGTGTTGTGTGTGTGTGTGTGTGTGTGTGTGTGTGTGTGTGTGTGTGTGTGTGTGTGTGTGTGTGTGTGTGTGTGTAGTGCGTTGGGTGTAACCTCGGTGAGTGGGACATCACTCACCCTGCAGTATGCCACGGTGCTGTAATTTGTGGATCACTCCTCTCACCCTGCTGGTTCCCAACAGCAACCCCCACCCCCACCACCACCACCACACGCCCAAGTTTCAAATTGACCGGGCCCGACCGCTGGTCATGCTGTATTACATAGGTTAGATGAAGTAATTATTTCTAGGCCACTGACTACAAGCAAGATTAATAGTTTTTGAAGCGGTCGTAATGGAGGCCTGACCCGGCGTGACATAAGCATTATTTCAGGCTCACCTCTGGGGCACAGCCAGCCCTGATTTACACCTCCGGCTCAGAGGAGGAAGAATGGAGGAAGACGGGTGGAGAGGTGGAGGGTAGCTCGTGCTCTCTCTCTCCCTCTCTCCCTCTCTCTCTCTCTCTCTCTCTCTCTCTCTCTCCTCTCCCTCCCTCTCTCTCTCTCTCAGACCCATCTTCATCTCCATCAGAAAACAACAACATAAAAGAGAGAGATGAACGAGAGAAAGAAAGAGAAGGAGGGAGGAAGAGAGAGAGAGGGATTCTTTTCTTCATTTGTCTGTGTTGCTCTTTTAATCGAGTGTCAGGGGGTGCTGTAGGCCCCCTTCAGAAGGGGCCTGTGCTGGTTGTTTTCTTCAGGTTACTCCGGTGAACCTGTATTGGGCTTGTAGCCCTCCATTCTTCAGGAGTGAAAGGGCCTGCTTTGACATGGCGGAGCTGCTGAACCGTGCTAAACCGTGAAACCCATCCCACCTTCCATTTCCACATCTCTCCTTCAGTGCTCACACTTCCTTAGTTTGTTGTTGTTGTCTTTGTTGATGTTGTTGTTTGTTCCATCCCTCAGAAAGTTGTAGTCTCACACACCCACACCCACACCCACACCCACACCCACACACACACACACACACACACACGTTGTGTTTGACTGCTTGGAGACGTGCATGCTGAAGGAGGCATGGTGGGCAGGAAGGGTGGGTGACCCCTTCTAACCCACTGGTAGACCTTGGCTTGGCTCATATCGAGTCGACTCGGTTTGGCTCTGGCTCCCAGACAGGCCAGCTGAGAGCCAGGGCCCTGGCAGGACGCTGATGGACTAGGACTGGTCCAAGGGCTATCGCTGTCGCCTATGGGCCCTGCTCTCTTGCTTCTGTTTCTCTTGGACACTCTTCATCCATCTCACTGTCTCCACACCCTCTCTCTCTCTCTCTCTCTCTCTCTCTCTCTCTCTCTCTCTCCTCCACACCACAGATTATAAAACCACATGAACTGGGAAGCTGTCACTAGGTGGCACTTGGACATCATAATATTGGATATCTATCCTGTCTCTCTCTCCCTCCCTCCCTCCCTTTCTCTCCCCTCTACTTCTTTCCATTTCCCTCTCTCTCTTTTTTTCTCTCTCTCCCTCTCTCCCCTCCCTCTTCCTATGGGGCTGAGTACACAGTAGATGTCAGGGTGTTGTATTTTATAGGGAAGTGGCTCAGTGTAATACACTCACCTCCGGTCCACCCCCCTACGCCACCACCCCCCCACCCCCCCCACCAGCTGTTAAACGCCCCCGAGCGCGACCTCGGACGGCTCCGCCCTGTTAAGCTCTCTGATTGGGTGTAATAATTAGCGGAATTGAACAGTAACCACAGCGATTCTGCCGTACAGCCCCGCACCCCCGCCTCTCCTTCCTCTCCTTCCTCTTCCTCCAACTCCTGCGCTCGTCACCGCCACCAGAACGCTGGCCGCGCGTGGTACGTGACCCAATCGGCGTTCCGATCCCTCCGCTCTCTCCCCCAAACAGGTTTCTTGGTCGCCGTCCCAGTGTGCATTGCAGCGATGCGGCCAGAATGTTTTCTCGCCGGCTTCACATTAACCTCCCCCTCTTCTCCTCTCGGAGAGTGTGTGTGTGTGTGTGTGTGTGTGTGTGTGTGTGTGTGTGTGTGTGTGTGTGTGTGCGCGCGGGCGGGCTGTGCAGTCAAGTTGCCGTGCCGCCACCAATTCCATTTTCAAATGGGTAGGTGTGCGAAACCTCGGCAGTGTTAATCTGTCACCGCTCAGGCTACTGGGAGGCAGAAAAAAAGACACGCAAAGAGGATTAAGTTATTCAATTCCTGGTAGAATATTTCTCTTTTGTTCGGAATGACTGAAAGAAAAATAAATAAAGTAGAAAAGGGTGGTTGGTTGTGGGGGTGTGTGTGTGTGTGTGTGTGTGTGTGTGTGTGTGTGTGTGTGTGTAGGGAGGGGGGGGGGCAGAGAAGAGAAGCAGATTCCTTCTGCTATGGGGTTTTTTTTTTTGGGGATGGGTGGATTTGCCTAATGCCATTTAGGACAAGCTCTGGGTTCCTGGAATTGGGACGGAAATCATATAAACATCCACAAACGATCTCTGACCGGCAGTCTGGGTCTTAGATTAGGAAGATGAGACAGAAGCACCATGTTGTTGGAAAGGAATTGTGAAAGCTCTTCACCTATTGATCCTGTCTGCCTTGTTTTGAACAAATATACTTAATACCACACATCCATAGTAATCAAATTCATTATCTGACACATACTGCAAATATACATTTGATGTAGCAGCTATATGCTATTTAGTGTAGTTCTCCAAGCCTTCTTAGGAAGTCTTAACAGGCAGAGAGTGCCGACCGGTCTGTTGTGGACACTCTCTATGGAAAAGTAAAGATGTATTGTAGGCCATGTAACAGTACTCCTTCATTGGAAGTACACGCACATACACTTTTTGAACAGTATTCCTCAGAGAGTGTGTGTGTGTGTGTGTGTGTGTGTGTGTGTGTGTGTGTGTGAGAGAGAGAGAGAGAGTGAAAGAGGGGTAGCATTCACAGCAAAACAAATAAATAAATCAGAAGTGCTGTACAGCAGATATGTCCACTTGCCGAACTGTTATTAAATTGCTTGTTGTCAACGATTTTTTCTTTTCCTGAAACCACCACCCTACCTCCCCCTTCTCCATTTGTGAAAACAAAACGGCCAGGTACGTCGGCCAGGTACCTCCGCATCCACCTCCACCATTCAACCCACCTCCACCTCCACCTCCACCTCCACCTCCACCTCCACCTCCCCTCCATCCCTCCATTGCCACGGTCAGCTGGGTGGCCTTAAGAGCGTGACCGCTTCTGGAGCTGGAATTTAACACTCGGCCTGCATATTGATCTGCCCCGTGCTGCCCCGGTGGGGGGGTGGAGCTGGAGCCAGGGGTGAATGGGAGCTCGGGAGGTGGTGGTGGAGGAAGAGGAGCAGGACGAGGAGGAGGAGGAGGTGGTGGTGGTGGTTGTTATGTTGGACCAGGGAGTGCCAGTCCTCACCCCCCACCTCCCCTCCACCCCCTCTTCTCTCCCCCCCATCCCCACTGGCCCGGGGTCTGTCCTTGACACCACCCGTGGGGCCGGCCTGGAGGACGCCCGTGCTTCCTGCCCTAGCTGGCTGGGCTGCGGTGCACTGTGCTGGGCAGAGCAGTGGGCTGGACCTGCACTGGCCTGGGACTAGGGCCAGGGCTGACGTTGGCCTCCCTGTGGACAGCCTGCACTTTGCACGGTGATATTGATTTTTTTTTTTGTGATGGTGGAGGGCGTGCGCGTGTGCGCGCGCGTGTGTGTGTGTGTGTGTGTGTAGAGAGGGCAGCAGTGTCGTGGCTACTAACTGGGGGTAGCTCTCAGGAGGTAGTGACTTCTCCTTGACTGCGCCCCAGGACGCTGGGAACCGCCACACACACACACACACACACACCTTACCCTTGCACCCCTGCCTCTCACCTCCACCAAAAAACTGCTAATCACAGTCTTTCAATCAACACCCCCCTCTCACTCTCCATCCCTCTCTCCCTCTCCATCTCTCACTCTCTCCATCTCTCACACTTTCACAACAAATCGGCCGGTGTCCGGATGCCTCAGGGACGCCGTGTCAGTGTTAAAACACTTTATTCCAAGCGTAAAATGGCTGACCTCATAAAAACAAGCCAGGCTCTCACGTTGTAATTTGAAGGTGAAAACTAAAAAGCCCCCTTCTCTTTATCGACATAATCCTAATGGAAATGTTATAGCGCACTCAAAAGAAAATAACAATTAAAGCAGGAAGGGAGAAGTCTCGCACCCCATGCGATCTTTATTTATTAATTTACTCGGAAAGGTGAAAAACCGACGTGCCGTTATGTTTTTTTCTGGGAGCCATTTTGACTTTGGCCTTTCTTCTCTCCCCCTCGCGTCTCTCAGTGGAGCTGACATGCTAAAGGTCACGGAAACATCTTTTCCTCCTTTGAGGTGTGGATGAGTGTGAAATAGATG
>NC_063202.1:7023446-7025946 GCF_017589495.1 Alosa alosa
TGCGTGGTGAGGCACGGTGACTGGCCATGAATACTGCATGTTGTTTTGTTTCGTGGATCTCAGCTGTCTGCCGACAGCGGAGCTCATTCCTGCTCGCGCACATCCAATCGGGCCCCGACTTAAAAGGCCCCCGCGCGTGCGGGCCCCAACTAGAAGCAGGTGGTGGGCTTTATCTCACTGCCTTGCCTCTCGGAGCGTCTTGGCTCCCAGGAACACGGTCGCAGAGCCACGGGGATAATTCACAAACACAGACCATACGGCTACGTGTCCTCGACTCTTGAGGAAGGACGTGATCCTTTCTGCCTTGCCCTCCTCGCCAGAACGGCTCACTTTAATGTTATTAACAGGACATTTTATTTTGCCTTAAAAGTCAGGACATATTTTGGCTGTGGTCTCAAACGTCAGACCCCCACCCCCCACTCCTGGTCCCTTGGTCTTTCTGGAAAATGAAACGGTCCCCACATGAGATCTCTGGCATTATTAGCCTGTGCAGAAATGTGAGACGCGCGTAGTAAATGTCGGGGAATATATATGAGGCCGGCTCCCCTTTAACGCCCAGAGCGAGCGAGTGGCCCTGCGCAGGGGCAGTGGCTCTGACGGGAGGGCGCCGGCAACAGCCCTGTTACCCAGCCCACCTGCGGTCTGGTGAGAGAGTGGGGCGCTGGGGCTGGACAGGGTCAGCGCTGCTGTTCTCCCCCCCCCTCCACCCTTCTCTAACCATGTACCCGCTCCATCCACCCACCCCACCCGTTCCATCCACCACCCCACCGTCCCTGGGCTCCACACCTGTAGAGAATGAGTAAAAGACGGATGCAGACTCTACAGGGGGGTGGAGGTTGGTTGGTTGCTGTGTGTGTGTGTGTGTGTGTGTGTGTGTAGGGGACGGGGGTGGGGTGTTGTGGGGGCGTGGACAGGGGGTCGTAGGGAGGACTGGTGCTCACTTGTGAAATTTATTTGGGTATCGGCGTTTTACACTGGTTGCCGTTGGATTTACAGGTGGGGCTGGAATGTGGCCCAATGAAAGACGCTTTGATCCGTCCAGCAGGTTGCGTTTTACTGAGGGGGCTTAGTACGACACAGGGCATCTTTTATAAGGGCTTGAGGAGCCCTCACCACAGACTCCAGAAATCATAAAAATCCAAGACCACAATGAAGAAGGCCACGGCTTAACTGTTTTTACAAAATCACAAAGGGTGCTAGGCCTAATCATGAAATATCCATGGACTACACGCCAGTATGCCATTTCACCCAGACAAGTCCATACTTTTCACACTGTATATTATCCAGTATCCTCTTCTGCATGAAAGTGAAGTTTTGGTGTATAATGTTTGATATATATATATATATATATATATATATATATATATATATATATATATATATATATATATATATAGGCTTGTAGTGAGTAGTTAATATACAGTCTGTAATACTCTGTAAATAATCTCCAACCACAGACTGTACAGCACACATATTCTACAGTTGTGAACAGCCTTGTATAACATTACCAACTTAACATTACCTCAAATGTAACCAAGATCCACGCACAGCCTGGTTAGGTTAACATTACCTCACTTTACCTTAGTGTAGTAACAGTCATACTCACTTTCGTAGAAGTGGTAATGGGAACTGTGTGGTCTGACTGAGCTGTTTGTTTACTCTCTCTCTCTCTCTCTCTCTCTCTCTCTTTCTCTCTCTCTCTTTCTCTCTTTCTCTTTCTGTGTCCCCCCATCCCAGAGGCGTAGGCTCCTCCAGGAGCTGGGGGACCAGAGGATCCCCTTCCTCTCGCCCTCTGACCCTGGCTTCCAGCAGCTGGTGAGTCATCCACACTTCTAGAGGAATCAAGAATGAATAACATTTTACATACATGAATAATGAATAATAAATCATATAATAAAAAAAAAGAGTATATATACTTATACTTACTTACTTAATGAGCAAAAAAAAAAAAGAGTATATATATATATACTTACTTACTTAATGAGCAATGGAATTATATCATTAACTTGAATAAGCTAATAAATTGTAAGTTGGCCAGAATTTTCACGTTATGTTGCAGTACATTTGTGTGCAGTATGTCAGGTATATTGTTGTTATCAGTGAAACATGCAATAACAATGCTATCTTCACTATCTCTTCACTATCTTATCTCTCTATAATGGAGAGTTTGCTGGCTGAGCTTCTTTCCCATGTGAGGGGATAGAGTGTGTTCAATCAAAATAAACATATCTAATGCTAAGTGACAGTTTACTTGTAACTTCTACCATAAACTGTAATGTACTCAAAAAGAAATGTAGCATATTGTTGCTTTCTCACTTCATATTTATGACAATATTTAGCTCCTTTTTTGCTTATTTATGGAGCTCAGTATTCCAATTTCACTTTCAATTTAACTTACACTATAGACATGTTTGTGATTATGATGGTCACTTTGAGATGACTGTGTGTATGTTCTCTGTTCTCTGGTGGTTTTCAGTGGGACTCCAGCTACTCTGGGCTG
>NC_063202.1:7030946-7048446 GCF_017589495.1 Alosa alosa
ATACATACGCACAGAAACACACATATGGACATAATGGGCATGCATTTATGAATTTGTGTTGGTAAGTGCACATTAAATTAGATGAAAGATGAGTGAAGTATATGAATATTATTCACTATTCACATTATTATATACTTCACTCATCTTACATCTAATTTATCATTCTCTATTTCCTAAGTCACTCGATACATCTTAACTCTCTCAGACATACTTACCCATAAAACCCTACTGCTTTACAAAACACACACTCTCCAATACACACACACACACACACACACACACACACACACAACCAACCACTTATGCACACACACACTTTTAATCAAATGGATCAACACACACACTCACACACACAGACACGCTCTCTCTCCCTGTCTTAACACATGCTGTGTGTAAGCATATATATCTTCGTCATGAAACAGTTTCCCTCCATCAGCTCAGTGAGATAAGCCGGTGCAATGGTGCCTCCTGTCATGTTGATGTGTTTTAGGCAGCATCCTCCCTCCCCAGGACCCATAGGCATACGGCGTGCCTTCTCCCCTTTCATCCGGGTGTGTCGCAGCCTCGCTCACTCCATTACCGCTGCCGCACCGCGCCGCTGCACCCGGAGCTCCCAGAGACCTGGCTCCCAGCCCGCGAGGAGCCTCTATTCCCCAGCTGGGGCCTGGGCTGTTTCTCTCTCTCTCTCTCTCTCTCTCACACTCTCACTCTCCTCTCTCTCTCCTCTCTCTCTCTCTCTCTCTCTCTCTGCTCCCTTGCTACAAAGAAATGATTTCCCAAAATGCTGTGCTGTTTCTCCTCACGTCCATCTCAACAGCTCAATTGCATTAGCAGTGCACTCTCACAATGGCCTTTGTAATCATTACCCTTGTACCCATGTGCAGTGTGCGACAATGTGAGGGGTAAAAAACATAGTGCATGATCAGATCGTAGCATCATACGGAGCTTTCAGAGCGTTCCCCGCTCTTGTGTTCTCTTTTTATGGCCTGCAGCAGCGCGGGAGTCGGAGGCGGCCGAGGCAGGGGATGCTGGGAAGGACACCCAGAGCGGGGGCTCGGCCGAGTCGTGCAGCGCCGAGGCTCCTGGGAGCAGCAGCGAGACTGGGGACAGCCAGGCTGACTCCGGTGACCAGCGACCGGGAGGCCGACTCTGGATAATACCACCACATGGCGGCGGAGGAAGTGAGTCAGCCAGGTGGGGGACGGTGCCGGTGGTGGTGGCGGGAAGAAACAGGCCTGCTGGAGGGTGGGGCTGAAGGTGGCCTGGGACATCCACACCCCGGGCCTTGCCCTGCCCCTGCAGTCTGGAGACTGCTACTACATGACTGGTAATGCTAATGCACCAAGTGTGTCCACCTTACACACACACACACACACACACACACACACACACACAGTACATGCAATTACAAGTTAATTCATGATTGAGTCACACACATAAGCACTTAGAAATACATTGTGAACATTCATGCATACATACATACTGTACAAATACATACATAAATACTGTACACATACATACATACTGTACACATAAATACATACGCACAGAAACACACATATGGACATAATGGGCATGCATTTATGAATTTGTGTTGGTAAGTGCACATTAAATTAGATGAAAGATGAGTGAAGTATATGAATATTATTCACTATTCACATTATTATATACTTCACTCATCTTACATCTAATTTAATGTGCACTTACCAACACAAATTCATAGATGCATGCCCACATGCTCTCAGACATACTTACCCACGCAAACCCTACACTCACACAAAACACACACTCTCCAATACACACACACACACACACACACACACACACACACAACCAACCACTTATGCACACACACACTTTTAATCAAATGGATCAACACACACACTCACACACACAGACACGCTCTCTCTCTCCCTGTCTTAACACATGCTGTGTGTAAGCATATATATCTTGCGTGCGGAAACAGTTTCCCTCCATCAGCTCAGTGAGATAAAAGCCGGTGCAATGGTGCCTCCTGTCATGTTGATGTGTTTTAGGCAGGCATCACTCCCTCCCCCAGGACCCCGCAGACGCACGGCGTGCCTTCTCCCCTTTCATCCGGGTGTGTGCGCGCCTCCGCTCCACTCCGTACCGCACCGCACCGCACCGCACCGCACCGAGCTCCCAGAACCACGGCTCCCAGCCACGGAGCCTCTATTCCCCAGCTGGGGCCCTGGGCTGTTTCTCTCTCTCTCTCTCTCTCTCACACTCTCACTCTCCTCTCTCTCTCTCTCTATATCTCTCTCTCTCTCTCTCTCTCTCGCTCTCTCTCTCTTTCTCTATCTCTCCCCCCACCATCCCCACACAACTTCTCTTTTCCCATGCACACATGTCGACTTAAGGTCCCATGAAATCGTCCCGCATTAAGGGAGGTTAAGAAAACCAAATGTTATTTTATGAAGTAGTGTGACGCCCCCCCACTCACACACACACTCACACACACACACACACACACACACACACACACACACACACACACACCTCCCTTACCAACACTCAAACACATACACACGCACACACACACACACATATCCCAACATGGCCTTGCACACACACACACACACACACACACGTACACACTCAGTCTGGCCTGGAGAGGAGCAGTGGTGTAAATCAGAGGCCTTTATGCTGATGGCTCCAACAGATGAGCACTAAGGCCCCCTCTTAATCTATACACACACACACACACACACACACACACACACACACACACACACACACACACACACACACACAGAGGGAGTTTGGATGATACTCCTTCTGTCTTTTTAGTTCTCCTCCAGTTTATTCTTTCCTCTTCTCCCTCCCTCTCTCTCTCTCTCTCTCTCTCTGTTGCATCTAGCCTTATCACTCCCTCTGGATCTGTCTTATCACTTTGTGACTGTTTCTCTGTCTCTGTTTCTCTCTTTCTGTTTCTCTCTGAAACACACACACACACACACACTCATTCTCTCTTTCTCTCTCTCCTCTTTCCTGTCATCTCTATCCCTTTCTCTCCATCTCTTTCCAGACTCCCCCTCTTGTTTTCTCTCTCTCTCTCTCTCTCTCTCTCTCTCTCTCTCTCTCTCTCTCTCTCTGCAGTTTGGCTGAGCCCTCGTGTCTCATTGTATTTGTCAGCCTCAGCCAGGACACTTCTGATGACCCCATTTGCTGTGTACAAGAATGACTGGCTTGCTTCTTTTTTTCCACTGGCCCAAGACACAAACACGCATACTTGTATCTACACACTTTCAGCGAGCACACACACACACACACACACCCACATACTGTACACACACACACACACACACACACACACACACACACACACACACACACACACACACACACACATACAGAGAGAGTCTGGCACAGGCACGCGCTCCCTCTTTAAGTCCTTTATGGCCTATGGTTTCTTGTGAGACCATGTTCATCTGTTTAGAACATAACTGTTTCGATGGGGTCCTGTCTGTGAGTGCTGTTCCCCATGCTTGGCTCTCTCTCTAGTGCCTGACAGAAATGTTCCAGACCTGACCCCCCTCCCCAAACACGGTCACCCCACTCCGCCCTCCCCTCAGCATGTGCTGATTTACGCTGTTCATGGTGACACGGTGACAAACAGTTTAGGCTTTCGCTGTGAGGACCACAAGGCTCTGTATGGATGACTTTCTTATTGGACCAGTCTGGGCAGGATCAATATGAATTTATGTTAACATTTTGGGAGTGACAACCCCCCCCACCCTCTCACCATGGCAACGCTTGTGATGTGATGTGACGTGACGTGAGGCGATGGCACCACGGCTCCAGCGTGCAGTTCCGCATCACGGCCAATAAAGCAGTGGCTGGGGGTAAATCAGGACACGCTGTGGAGCTATTTCAGCCCATCAACCCTGCATCGGATATCATATCTGATAGGCCACACAATCAGGGCTTTTTGAGGGCCATTTCGATGTGTGTGTGTGTGTGTGTGTGTGTGTGTGTGTGTGTGTGTGTGTTAGTATGTATGTGTTAGTGTGTGTGTGTGTGTAGTGCATGCATGTGTTTAAGTGTGTGTTGCTTGTTATGTCTGTATGTGTCAGCATCCCTGTATGTATTTCTATGTGCTAGCATACCATCATATCATCATATAATAGCACTTCATTGTGCTCTAATCTGTGCTTTGTACAGTACACTTGCACAGGTGTGAGCCTCTAATTTCTAAGTAAAACATAATTTCCATGTAGCATGTAGCATCGTGAATAACAGCTGGAAGATTTATGCAGTAACCTCTTGCTTCTGTGAATGTATTATCCTCTAAACATCATGTACTGCAGGTGGGCGAGCCTCCGTCAGGCCCTTGCTCTGTGCGGTGCTTTATTTAAGCGCTGGCTCCCTGGCCATGTGTGTGTGTGTGTGTGTAACCATCTCTGCAGATGATCTGAACCGGACACACCAGCACTGTGTTTTGGCCGGAGACACAGCCCGATTCAGCTCCACACACCGAGTGGCCCAGGTGAGGTCTAGTGAGCAGGCAGCACGTTGCCCTTCCTCTGAAGCCCAGGGACAGACAGCGAAGGAATATGTGTTCACATGTGTGGGAACAGTATCCAAATCTGAATTGCAATCAACATATTCAAATAGTCACAGTCCAAATATAAACCCTAATCAGGACCAAAATAGTGTATTTGTGGCACGTTTTAAGCATAGAGTACCAGACTATTTGTGGCATGTTTTAAGCGTGGAGTACTAGACTTCATTTCTCAGTATCCATATGATATGAACCCTCAGTTGGGTTGCTGAGTGCCCTCCCCGCGCCACCTCACTACACCATTCTTACTTCCCCTTGTCTCCATACATACAGTATTTAGGTCATCGAGTTTGTTCTTGGGCAGAATGGTTTTGAGTTGCTGCTGCTGCATGTGTGTTTATCTGTGTGTGTGTGTGTGTGTGTGTGTGTGTGTGTGTGTGTGTGTGTGTGTGTTTATCTGTGTGTGTGTGTCCTCAGTGCTCCACAGGCACGTTGGACTACATCCAGAGGCGTTGCGCGGAGGCCCTGCACAACCTGAAGGTTGACCCCGACACGGGCACCAAGAGCCTGCACTCGCTCCTCCCCAGCACCCTGGAGCACTGCGAGGAGATCCACAACGAGGTGTGTGTGTGTGTGTGTGTGTGTGTGTGTGTGTGTGTGTGTGTGTGTGTGTGTGTAGTGCATGCATGTGTTTAAGTGTGTGTTGCTTGTTATGTCTGTATGTGTCAGCATCCCTGTATGTATTTCTATGTGCTAGCATACCATCATATCATCATATAATAGCACTTCATTGTGCTCTAATCTGTGCTTTGTACAGTACACTTGCACAGGTGTGAGCCTCTAATTTCTAAGTAAAACATAATTTCCATGTAGCATGTAGCATACGTGAATAACAGCTGGAAGATTTATGCAGTAACCTCTTGCTTCTGTGAATGTATTATCCTCTAAACATCATGTACTGCAGGTGGGGCGAGCCTCCGTCAGGCCCTTGCTCCTGTGCGGTGCTTTATTTAAGAAGCGCTGGCTCCCTGGCCACCCACCTCAGGCAGACTAATCAGTGGCTAACAGCACAGAGACTCCCGCCGCTCTCTGGTGAGGAGGCAAGGGGTGCCAGAGGCTAACGGCTAAAATAGCACCTCATCTCTCACAGGCAGGGCCCAGCATATAGAGACCCCTGTGTGTGTGTGTGTGTGTGTGTGTGTTAGTATGTATGTGTTAGTGTGTGTGTGTGTTAGAGTGTGTGTGTGTGCGTGTATGTGTGTGTGTGTGTGTGTGTGTACATATATATCGGGTTATGTGTGTGTGTGTGTGTGTGTGTATGGTTATACACTGATATGTGTTTGTGTGGGCACGCATGTGTGGGAGCTGCAGACGCCATGACAGATGAGCCTCCTGCCAGGCTGTTGAAAGGTCGGACCCTTCCATTAATTATTTGGCGGGGGTTGGAGGATGGGGACGACTTCATAAAGCAGTGGTCGAGTCCTGCAGACACCCGCCTCCCTCCTCCTCCCCCGCCTGCCCCTCCATCATCCCGCCCTCCTGAGCGGCCGCCATCGCCCGCCGCAGGATTACTCCGCCTCGGACCGCGTCCACCGTGGCCCACCATTTATTCCGCCAAAACGGACCGCCATTTATAATAAGAGAAGGATCAGCGCCGGAGCAGGACCCAGAGGAGGGGGCAGGAGCTGGCTGGTGCGGGGGCTGCTGGGATGATCGATCGGCCCATTTGTTTAGAGTTGCCCACCAGGGCTTTGGTGTGCTTTTAAATGGTGCATTGTTGTTTTATATATAAACATATGATATATATATATATATATAGTCTTTCTTGTGAGTTATTTGTTATTGGAGACTGTGGGTTCTGGTGCGGTCAGAGCTCTATTCGCGCTGGGGTCTTGTTTGACATGTTCAGCCCGAGAAGTTGAACAAGCGGGACGAAATCACGAGTGCGGTGACACTGGCTGCACCTTTCGGGCTTGTCCTCAAAACAAGCTGTGAATATGTTTGTAGGGCGGCGCGGGCGTGTACTTATGTACTTACAACCCGTCTGAGGGATTCGTGTGGTGACGTGGTGGTCGTGTTCCTATGTCCTCCAAAGTGGAGCACATCTACTGCAAGGAATGTCACTGTACGACAAGGGAGATTTGTCAAGCGATGAAGTGCAATGTATACACATATACATGCAATCATACAGCTACTGAATAAAGAAAGAAAGAGAGTAAGAAAGAAAGAGAGAAAGGAAGGAAAGAGAGAAAGAAATGGGTCTCCTGCAAAAAGATAAAAAGGATGGAATTTTATGTTGTATGGCTATATAAACTAATATGCTAACAATGGGCTAAACTAAGTATTTCCACAGGAGAGTGAGACTGAGAGTGAGACTGAGAGTGAGACTGAGGGTGAGACTGAGGGTGAGACTGAGGGTGAGACTGAGGGTGAGACTGAGACTGAGACTGAGACTAAGAGAGTGAGACTAAGAGAGTGAGACTAAGAGAGTGAGACTGATGGAGCGAGACAGATGGAGTGAGACAGAGACTGAGTGAGAGAGAGTCTGATGGAGTGAGACTGGTTCTCCTCTCGGCTCCTGCTGTTCCCTGGTCCTCCTCGTCCCCCTGACTCTACCTCCCCTGCGCTTGTCTCCAGTGTTGGAGTAGCGTGGGCTTGTTTGGTTGTGTTAGCGTGGCTAGCGGCGTGATGTTGGCTGGTGCTGGCGCGGCCCTTTGAAATGCTAATGGCGGGCGTGCCCGTCGCCGCTCATCTGAAGCCGCCCTGTCACTTCCCAGGTGGGCCGCTGACACCCGCTCCAGAGGGAGCGCCCTAATGAAGCCTGTCAATGCACAACGCTACGCGACACACCCACTCCCACATGTTAGACAGTGAGCAGGGAACACACACACACACAAATATATATGTACAGTACAGCACAACTCACATACACAAACAGTTGTTGGATGCTGGCATCCTTGCATTCAGTGTTCTTTTTCAATATGTAGAACCAGACCCGGCGGCAGACACAAATTCACCAACGCGCATTACACCTTTCCAGGGGGGGGCATGAGAACTTAAATTGATCACGGTAGTTTAAGCTTACACTTGACAAAACATTCTAATATGAAAATGTAGATGCAATTGCTGTAAAATGGTGCAGCTCCTTTAAGAGAACCCCGTGCGCAGGGATGGAGAGAGAGAAAGCGAGAGGGGATATGTGTTACTGAGATGCGTGTGGGAAAAGTAGACGTGCTGTTAAGTGGAGCTAGTCATATTCAAAATAATGCAAAAATAAATCCGCAGATAAAACCAAAATCCTCGTTCATTTGCTAACCATTTCCAGATAGAGTGTTAGGGAGTTAGCCCCGAAGTTATGGATAACTTCGGCCCTGGAGTGGTAACAAGCTCCCTGTTCTTCGACTAGGTCAGAAGAAAAAACAGTAAAGGTTAACACTATCAAACAAACCCAGAAACTACTAGGCCTACTTCTACTAACTACGACATGAGATATAGTCTACCTGCGAGCCGATAAGCCATATTTGTCATCGGATGACAGGGGTTAGTGCAGAAGTGAAGTAGACTGCGCCACGTAACCTCCTCTCCATTTAGGTGATGGACTTGCCTAATGTTCCTTATTGATTAGCTACGGAATAATACAGATTTTACAAGTTTTATTTGCTACTTGCTAGATTGACAAACGTATAATATAGGCCTACATTTAATACGTGTTCAAAATCAATCTATGGGATTGTGGTTGGTTGGTGTAGCCAAGCTCGTCCAGGGCAGGCACAGATGACTTCCAGGACGGGCCTGGCCCCGCAAAGCCCCCCCATGACGCCGGGACTGTGTAGAACTTGGGTAGATATGTAGCTACACCTCTTTTGTGTGTGTGTGTGTGCGTGCGTGCGTGCGTGCGTGCGTGTGTGTGTGTGTGTGTGTGTGTGTGTGTGTGTGTGTGTGTGCGTGCGTGTGTTTGTGTACATGCGTGCGTGCGTGTGTGTGTGTGTATTGGTAATGGTGGTGGGGGGTCTGGCAGGTAAACATTATAGGTGGGCCTCTATTGATTGTCCAGTCATCAGCACCCATCTCTGGGGGGGCTGGGGAGGGCATTGATCGCGGCGGCTCAGGGGAGCCGAGGCGGAGGTGTGGAAAAAGCTCGCCTCATTAAATCTAAAAGAGGGACTCCTCGCCTCCGACTCCCGGGGTCACTGCCGTGCTGCGCTCGCTCGCTCGCTCGCTCACTCACTCGGCCGCTCGATGGCCAGGGGCCGCTGGGCAGTTAGCACGTCCATCGCCCAGCGAGATGACAGGGGACTCCAAGGGGGCCCTTTGTCCAACAGAGAGAGAGAGAGAGAGAGAGAGAGAGAGAGAGAGAGAGAGAGAGAGAGAGAGAGAGAGAGAGAGAGAGAGAGTGTAGAGAAGAAAGAGAGAGAGACGGAGGGGTAAAGAGAGGAAAAGTGAATGGGTTCAGAGAGAGTCAGAGAGAGAGAGTGGGAAGTAGAGAAGGGTGGTGTAGAAAGAGAGAGAGAGAGAATTGTCGCTTAACTTTTATGTTTTACTTTGCAGTTCTGTTAAACATTAATTTATTTATATTTTTGTGTACATGTAATTGACCTTTGGCAATAATGTTATTGAAACGTTCATGCCAATAAAGCTTTCTTGAATTGAATTGAGAGAGAGACATAGACAGGCAGGCAGACAGAGAGACAGAAGTAGAGAGTGAGTGAAGAGGATAGGTGGCATAATCAAAGCCTTGTTCCCCCCCTTTACCTGGACCGGTGGCATTTAACCATCGAGTGTCTCTCGCTATCTCTCACCAGGGCGGCTCTTGTTCCAAATGCCAGTCGCGGGGTCAGTGGCTTTTATGGCCATGATAAGCCTGCTCTATGGGGTGCGGCGGCCATGTTGGCTCAAAGCTCATCCCCTTTGCACAGTGTTCTCCCTGTTAAGGACAGATGGACAATCACAGAGCATGAGGGGGCTGGTGCGACTGAAACGGGGGTGACTGTTGCCATTTTTTTTTTCTCCCTATAACGTGGGCGGCTTTGTTGTGTGCAGCCCAGCATGCGTCGACGCCGTAGCAGAGCGGTGTAGGTCTTAAACCACACAAAAGCCTAGCATTTCTTTGAAGCTGGTGGAGTTCACGGGGAGCCGAGATACAGTGCCCTGGTGCTTAGATGACTCAAACACACACACACACACACACACACACACACACACACACACACACACACACACACACACACCTACACACACCTGTGACTGGATCCTGTTGCTCTTCAGACTTCAGTGAAGATGTTATTCCACTGCTAACTACGACAGCTAGGGTAGTTCACTGCGTATGTAATGATTTTCTCGATGTAAATTGCAAATGAGTTTATCTTTTTTTCTTAAACAAATATATATAGAATCATACAGTAATATATAATAATCGTTTTACGTATACTGTGAAGTACTTTCTCTTGTGTTTACTAAGTATTAGCTGAACTTTTGATTACTTGACACCTCAAGGTAAGTTTGTTTTTCAGCTCAAGTACATTGTTATGACTAGCATTAGAGTTTGAGACAGCGTGATTATGATAAGAGAGTAGCACAGCCTGCTCTTGTGCCTCTGCTCTGCTCTGCTCTGCTCTGCGGATGTGTTCTAAAGCTGAGGGGATTGTTTCTGGGGCTGATCTTAGGAGTAGTTCTTTGAGTTGCTTGTATTTGCATATGGGCAAACTCAGTCTCACACATGATTACATACCCCCACCCCCACCCCCACCCAACATACCCACACCCAACATACCCACACACAAATGAACATGTATATTCTCTCTCTCTCTCACTCTCACACACACACACACACACACACACACACACACAGAAACACAGAAACACATACACACAGCTGGCTACGTTAGGAGGATTAAACCGGCACTTCAAAAGAACAAATGCAGAAAAAAAGTCCCCAGAGGAGAAAAGGTGAACGCCTCTGTAGCGTAAACTGTCACTCCCTTGAAGGAGAGAGATGGGGAGAGAGAGAGAGAGGAAGAGAAGAAGAGGAGCAGAGGACTTGTGGGTGGAGTAGAGAAAGGTGGAGGGAGTGAAACTATAAGTGTGTGTGTGTGTGTGTGTGTGTGTGTGTGTGTGTGTGTGTGTGTGTGTTTAGCCAGGGTGGGGGTTCAGGTCCTTTGGTGTGACCCAGTACTTGTCATCATTAGCCGGTGGGCCTACAGGTCTCCTCTGACTTCAGCCCTACTATTCCCCTTCCCTTCCCCTCAATCAATCAAACTATCAAACTAGCGCTAGAAACTCCCTCTACATGCTTCTGTGCATGTGGAATATGTATGGTTTATATACAGTATATAAGCACATGCTATACAAATATTCAGATATCTGTTGTCCCTGTAGTTTTTGTGGATGCCTCCCTTTTCTGGGTATGAAATCTTTAGTTGTTCCTGTGTGTGTGTGTGTGTGTGTGTGTGTGTGTGTGTGTGTGTGTCTGCTGCCACGTGGTAATCTAGGGCACCTTGATCTCCAGGTTTTTGGGGGCTGTAATGATAATAACGCCCCTTTGGCTTGGCAGCCACTCGTCCTCTCTCCCTCTCTCTCTCTCTCTCTCTCTCTCTCTCTCCATCTCTCTCTCTCTTTCTCCCTCTGTCTGTCTCTCCATGGCCAGCTGCCTCAGTCAGGGACTCGGACTCAGCCCAACATGTGCTGTGGCCTGCATCCATATGCAGCACTCTACTTTGCCAGCAGCATGCAGAACGCCACCGCACACCGTGACTGCACAGGCCCATTACTGCTAACCTGACCCCAGTCCAACACACAACTCTGATGGCTTGCATTGTGATAGTTAGCTCTGTGTGTGTGTTCATCACAAAATAAAAAGAAAATAGATTTTGAGGGAAAATAAAATTCTCCTTGTCCAGAGTAGGAGAGGGTGCATCGGGAGACATTGAATGACAGCGATTTAGACAAAAAGTGTGTTTGAGTATTTTGTCTTTTTTATCAGTCAGAATAAAACTCCTGAACAGGACAGTAGTGATTGTTTATAACCTGTTTGGCAACGTCCACCCTGTGTCCAGCCACCCATATCAGGAAGTGCTCTATGCTGCGGCGGCCCGCTGTGTGCTTTGCAAGGGAAAATATATCTGTAGGTTTTTTTATCCCTTTGTGTTTGAAGAAGAGTCTTTCCACGCAGATCTGTCTTCATACCTCCAGTGCTCTGGCAATAAATGTCATGCATCCAGCCCATTCGTCTGCTGTCCTGCTCAGGCAAGCTGTGCTCAGTCTCCATGTGTGTGCTGCATATGTGAGTGTGTGTGTGTGTGTGTGTGTGTGTGCTTTTGTGTGTGTATGCTTGTGTGCTACATATTTGAGTCTTACTCTCTTTGTGTGTTTGTGTGTGTGTGTGTGTGTGCATGCTTTTTTTTTGTGTGTGTGTGTGTGTGTGTGTGCGTGCGTGCTTTTGTGTGTGTATGCTTGTGTGCTACATATTTGAGTCTTACTCTCTTTGTGTGTTTGTGTGTGTGTTTGTGTGTGTGTGTTTTGGATGCAGGTGGAGTTTGAGTGGCTGAGGCAGTACTGGTTCCAGGGCCGACGCTACGCCCGCTTCTGCAGCTGGTGGAGTCAACCCATGGAGCAGCTGGAGAGGGACTGGAGGCAGATGGAGGTCATGGTAAGAGTGTGTTTGTCTGTCTGTCTGTCTCGCCGACTCTGCGTGTGTGTGTGTGTCTGTGTGTGTGTGTGTGTGTGAAGCAGTGAGCAGAGTATCCTGGCAGAGCAGAGTGTCTGTATGTGCGTGCGTGTGCATGTGTGTGTGTGTGTGTGTGTGTGTGTGTGTGACAGGGTTCACGGCGAACGCTTTGAGGTTTTTACGAGTGTGGAAGTGACAGTGGGGGTTGCCTGAAGTCGCAGCTGAATCGTTAGGCTGCACATGCTAACAGTGTCTCACCGGCCCTCCCCCACGGCCTACATATCAATACCATACTTTTAAAACCCCTGCTTTTTACACACACCTCTTAATGCACAGCGCACAACATGCACCGAAAATAAAACTCGTTTGTTTTTTTCTAAATTGTACAGCTGCATATCATCATTCATCTTGATTTACATTTTTGTTGATGTATGGCTGGGCAAGGAAGATGAAACATATATAAACATATACAAATTTGTCAAAGCACAAATTGAAACGAAGCCAAAGGTATACAAAGCGACAAATTGTATTGAAACGAAGCCCAGTGTAGATCAGGTATGTGTAGAGACAGGTAGGCCTGTGACGTATCATGAGTTATGACTCTTGGGTGAACATGAGTATTGACCTGTTTAAACACGGATTGACTTCATGGCTCTTTCTCAGAAGGTGCTGACTATCTAGTCCCTGCTGAATAATTGAGCTTGCCCGCACTTGATGTGGTTGCAGCTCTCTGCTTATGTGTGGCAATTGATGGCAGTTAATGAAAGAGTTTTCTGTCTCGTAGGCGTTGTGCTAATGGGGTCTGTAATTGTGTTGCTGTATCGGGGGTAGGTGAATCTGGAACGTGGTTGTCATTAGACACTACCTTTGCTGCTATGCGGTCTCCAACTTTGAAGCGAGAACATGCATGTGTTCTTACTCAATGAATAAAATATGTGCCATATGTTTTATCTCGATCTGTCTGTGTCTGTGTGTGTGTGTGTGTGTGTGTGTGTGTGTGTGTGTGTGTGTGTGTGTGTGTGTGTATGTATATACAGCAGTGTATCGACCGCGTGTCAGTCCCAAGCCATAACTAAGTGTAGTTTCTGTCCTAATGACACTCCTTGTCCTTGTTTATTTCATGATCTGATTGAACTGCTTATGATTATGACGGTGATGATGATGATGGTGATGATGGTGATAATGATGAAGAAAAACAGAAGTGAATCTCTATCCCTCTCTGTGAGGTGAAAGATGGGGTCTTTCTGTTGAAAAACTGCAGGGGGCACTGTTGCACCAGCATAGTGCCTGGGTCTCCTCTCTCTCCATCTCTCTCTTTCGTCTCCTTCTCTCTCTCTCTATCTCTCTCTCTTTCTGTGCTCTGTGTCTCTCGGCTCTCCGGCTGCAAAGCCCACCTGAGTGCCACTGAGGCTGAGCAGTAATCACATCTAATGCGCTGCCGGAGCTAAGCAGAGCCCAGCCCAGCTGCAGTGTGTGTGTGTGTGTGTGTGTGTGTGTGTGTCTTTGCCACCACTCTCAGATGAAGTGTGTGATTTGAAGCTGGATTTAGAGGTGAGCTCGAGTGAGACACGCTGAAGAGCTCTGCAGTGAGAGAGCCATCACTCCCTCCTCTGATCTGCTCCAACCAGAGCCACGGCACAGCACAGCACACACTCACTCCACTGCCCCATTCCAGCACACCCAACAGTGTGTGTGTGTGTGTGTGTGTGTGTGTGTGTGTGTGTCGGTTAGTGAGTGTTTATTATTTTGTGTATTGTGTGTGTGTGTTTGTTTGCGGGTGGCAATTTATCCTTTGATCACACACAAATAAACAGGAACAATATCATAAAAGACAAAAATAAAATCTGAGCAATAATCATATTTGCATAATTTGCGCTACACAGATGCTGTGTTATCAAGGAAAAATCATCAGGTTTTCCTTTCATAATTTTCCTAGTCTTCCTTTCATAATTTTAATTAAATGTAACTTTTTAAAGCCTTTTATGTAATTTTTTAATAATTTCTAAAAATCTTTTTGTCTGTCTGAAAATAAGGATGAAGCCTTAAGGATGAAGCCTTAAGCCAGCTGCCAAAAACATATCTTTGTTAAAAAAAAAGATAATAAAGATAAAATATATCTTTGTTAAAAATAAAGGCACATTGTCCTCCTGATCACATCCAAAGCAGTGGTACTCACTTTGAAAATCATTCATTATTATTAGCCAAATCACAATGTCATTAAAATTTTTTATTTTATTTTATTTTATTTTAAAAATGATTACATGATTACATCATTAAAAAACTAATGTAAATAAATTACATACATAGCTAACCTTGAAAATTTACCACTTAAATGTGGTTGAATAAAGTAGGTCATAAAATACTTTTTCCCATCTTAACATCTCTTTGTGTGTTTTTAATGTTCATATGCATCATGTTCAATCACCATATGCATTTTAACATGCTGGTATGTACATGTACAGTACATGGACATGTAAGTGGTTATCCTTGCATTAAACTCACCATACACGACACCGCAACACGGGCATAGCTCATTTCAGTGCACATATGAAATCATCAGTCGTACACACACTAAAGACCCACACTCGCCAGAGCGCCTCGTACTTCATTTATGAACGCATTCGCCGTTGGCAAACGGATGAGTGGAGAGAGGAGAAATGCCCCCTGTGTTACTCCTCTGTGTATCGTGCTGTTTCCCCATAGCCGTGGTAATAATGAGGGGGGCCGGTTTGTGTTCTCCTTGTCGCTCGTCAGGGTCGTGGTGGCGGCGCTCTGAAATGGGATGGGATGGGATGGGATGGCCTGTGTGTTTGACTGGAGCGTAAGCTGCCGGTGTTAAGTGTATTCCAGGAGCTGCTGTTTATTGATGGCGCTGCCTTTCCCCAGGGCCCAGTCAGACTCCGCTCCTCAGCTCGGCCCGTTGTGATGCAAATGCTGAACCTTCCATTTGAATGACATCCTGATAAAAACACGTCCACTGCTTTACCCCCTCTCTCTTTCTCTCTCCCTCTTTCCCTCTCCTCCCTGTCTGTCGCGCACTGTTTTTTCTCTCTCTCTGCTTCTACTCTGTTCTTCCTCCTCTTCATCAAGCTCTTTTCCCTCTGAAACAGTTGCCTTCCCCACTGATGCGTAGTGTTGTAGAGAGATGGGAGAGAGAGAGAGAGAGAGAGAGAGAGAGAGAGAGAGAGAGAGAGAGAGAGAGAGAGAGAGAGAGAGAGAGAGAGAGAGAGAGAGAGATGACATGTGAGAGAAGGCTATTCAAATGACTTCCTATCCGGATGCGAAGGCATCAGAGGAGAAAGGTAGTGTGTGATCAGACGTCAGGGGTGGAGATGTGAAACAGATGTGTGTGGTTGTCTCTCTCTCTGTGTGTGTGTGTGTGTGTCACACCCCTGTATGGGGTTGCAGCTTGTCTGAGACCAGTTCTTGTGTGAGTTCAAGTCTGACACTTTTGCCAGCATAGCTGGTGTGTTTTGTGTGTGTGCTATATTGTTTATATTTGATGTGTGTTTGTGAATTTCAGGCTCTCTACTGCCATGTGTATGTGTGTATGAACTGGGTGTTTTGAAAGGGTATGGGGTGTGTGTGTGAGGCGCTCCCAGCTCACCCCAGCGGTGGAGAAAGCTCAGCCCAGGGGCCAGAGCACAGGGTGGTGGTGGAGCCCTACTCCCCACCCCACCCCACCCCACCACACCTCCAACCGTTTCTCCCTCTCACTCCCCCAGGACTGGCTATCTTGCATATCAGACAAAAGTGACATTTCTCTAAAACCTCCCAACAATGAGAGGCTTCCGCCCAGGCTGACAACACAAAAAAAGGAAGATAGTCAGGCATATGCAGAATATTTTAAATACCGCTGTGGCATTTTTAAAAAATCTTCCCCCGTCTTTTAATCTTTCATTTTTTCTCCTATTTTGTGTGTGTGTGTGTGTGTGTGTGTGTGTGTGTGTGTGTGTGTGAGAGAAAGAGAGAAAGAGAGAGAGAGAGGGGGACAGAATATTAAAAGAGTGAGAGTGAGAGAACAGAGAAAGGGGGAGAGATGGCTCCTTTTTTCTCTGTGCATTCTGGTGATGCTAATATATGCACTCACTGTGACTTTAATTGATTTACCAGTCTGGCTTGCACTCCACAGCTTTTTTCACTAATTTGTCATCTTTTTTTCTTCCGCTGACTTCTATGGCTGCTTGTAGCATGACTTCAAAAGTCACGACAATGCAAAGAGATCTCCAGTTTTCTCTCTTACACTCTCTCTCTGTCTCTCTCTGTCTTTCTCTCTCTCTCTCTCTCTCTCTCTCTCTTTCCTCTATACACTCATCTGACAGCAGGGCTGATGCTGGTCCATGCAGATGAAAATTATTTCAGAGAGCAGGAACAAAACAAAAAAAAGAATACTGCACTCAGTTTAAAATCATTGGTAAACTTGAGTGTCTTTTTGTCATCTCGAGCACTCACTAAACAGCAAAGGGTACTCAAGTCATGTTGTGCCAGGTAACAGGAGACATTCTTGTCAGTCTTTTGGGTACACATACATTTTTGTCGTATGAGAAGGTGGTGTGTGTGCCTGCCTGAGGTCTGAATTACAGTCGGTCTTTGTATGTGTGTGTGAGTGTGTGTGTGTGTATATGTGTGCTATGTATGGATGTCTTTATATGTGTGTGTGTGTGTGTGTGTATGTGTGTGGGGACATACCCACTGACCATTTCATCTTCTATTGCTGTCTAATGGAGGTCCTCAGAAACAATATCTGGTGCACGGGTGGGAGGCTGGCTGGCTAGGTGGGGGGCAGAGCTATGCAATCACACACAAGCTGTGGAGGTTGCCATCGATAGCTGATTAGGTTATTGACCTAGCCAAGGAAGGGCACGTTTGTGTCTCTTGTGTGTATGTGTTTGCGTGTGTGCGTGTGTGCGTGTGTGTGTGTGTGTGTGTGTGTGTGTGTGTGTGTGTGTGTGTGTGTGTGTGTGTGTATGTGTCAGCACAGGGGAGAGTTGCAGACAGAGAGAAAGAGAGGGAGAGGGAAGGAGGAGGGGGTCAATGTAAATGTTATTGCAGCGTGAGCTCATTTGATCAAACCCCTGGAAAGGTTAAGTGAATCCAATCTGGTTTTGTATGGCAGAGTGCAGACACAGGCGGGGAAAGAGAGGGAGAGAGAGAGAGAGAGAGAGAGGAAAGAAGAGAGAGGGAGAGAGAGAGAGAGAGAGAGAGAGAGAATGGATTATCATATTGGCGATGAAATAGTGGCCCTCCCTCGGACAGTTTACCCCTGCCTGTAATGCGTTTAGACAGCAATTGGCCTTAATACCCTTTATTGA
>NC_063202.1:7053446-7060946 GCF_017589495.1 Alosa alosa
ACACACACACACCCACACACACACACACACACACACACCCACACACCCCTAGTGCTGGTCTGTGTGTTGAGGGCTGACGTCATTGGATGATGGGGAATCGGGAGGATGGTGTATGCAGAGAAAGCAGTGGTGTGAGTGGGCACAGAGAGAGGGACTGATGTAGAGAGTGAAGACGACATGGAGAGAGAGAGAGAGAGAGAGAGAGAGAGAGAGAGAGAGAGAAGAGAGAGAGAGAGAGAGAGAGAGAGAGAGAGAGAGAGAGAGAGAGAGAGAGAAAGTGCAAGAGAGAGAGAGAGAGAGAGAGAGAGAGAGAGAGAGAGAGAGAGAGAGAGAGAGAGAGAGGTAAGAGAGAGAGAGAGAGAGAGAGAGTAAGAGAGAGAGAGAGAGAGAGAGAGGAGGCAGAGCAAGAGAGAGAGAGAGAGAGAGAGAGAGAGTGTAAGAGAGAGAGAGAGAGAGAGAGAGAGAGAGAGAGAGCTTGGAAGTCCCTGCAGACATACAAAAAAAAGAGCAACCAAATTCTGGCATCATCTTCAGACTAGCAATTCAGAGCAATATCACCACACTGCTGCCCAGCTGAGGAGGAACACCCAGAGAGTGACCCCTTAAACTTCATAATACAAAAACACAACCTGAAAACTGCAGCCTGGCATTGTTTCAGTAGCAAAAGAAGTAGAGAACACAGCAAAAACAAAACTACATTAACACATGGAAATGCAAAATCGAACAAGTAAATAAGCTACACTGCTACAGAACTATTCGAATTGATTACAAATTGGCACCATATTTAAATGAAATTAAAACCATGGAGTCATAGAAAACTCCTGTCAAAGTATCGACTGAGTGATCATTCCCTTGCAATAGAAAAGGGTAGACACCGCCAAACCTGATAGCTCGTGGAAGATCGAATATGTAAATTCTGTATCACGGGAGTAGTAGAGGATCTAATGCCACTTCCTCACAGAATGTCCCAATTATCAACACTTAAGAGCTATATTCTACCCACAAATTGAAATCACTTGTCCCGGCTTTATGACTGCCACCAATGAACAAAAACTACAATTCCTCCTGGGAGAAATAGATAAATGTGCCCACTTAGCCTACCAATATTTACAGTCCTGCCACATTTTAAGAGAAAACTTCACATAGAAAAAGTGCATGGTATAAAGTTTTTTTGTTAAATAGTTTTATATAGACTATTGTATAAGTTTCCTTTAAATTTAGATTTAAGAATACATGTGTAAGTTTTCTTTAAACATGGATTTAGTTACTATTTTTTTTAAACATAAGTTTTCTTTCTTTTTAGTTTAGATAAGTTTCCTTTCTTTGACCCCCCCTTAAAACAAAATATTGTATATGTTTGTATTGTCATGTTACTGCTTTGGCAACACTATTTTCTGAGTCATGCCAATAAAGCACATTTGAATTTGAATTTGAGTAAGAGAGAGAGAGAGAGAGAGAGAGAGAGAGAGAGAGGAGGCAGAGTGAGAGAGAGAGAGAGAGAGATAGAGAGAGAGAGAGAGTTGAAAGAGTTCACTAGCTGAGATGTAGGACAGTGTCATTAACAGTAGGCCTCGTACGGTGCTCCTCTCCACCCTTCCCCCACCCCCACCCCCCTGTCATCTGTGGGGACCATCCTGATATAGCTCTCATTAATCCTGATTTGGGACTAACAAGAGGGTCATGTTAGATCTAATAAATGGCTCTTTTATTTTCGGTATGGAGCCACCTCTGACGAACAGCCTGCCTTGCGCACACACACACACACACACACACACACACACACACACACACACACTGTGCACTTCCCTGTAGAGTGCGGCACGGGTAGGTGGGGAGCACCCTGAGCCTGACTACTGGTGTGCATTTTAAGCATGGAGGAGATGATGGCGGTGATGATGGGGAGATAATGGGGGTAATACATCGCACTCAAGATGCTCTCATTTAGCACTAGCAGCATTTCATGGTGGAATCAGGTAAAGTAGTGTAGGTTGGACTGAGCAGACTAGTCATTGTGTGTGTGTGTGTGAGTGTGAGTGTGTGTGTGTGTGTGAGAGAAAGGATTCACCTCCTTTTGAGCTGAATATGGAGGCTGATCACAGTGATAAGTGCATGTTTCAAAATCATATTGTTGAATTAGGACCCTTTGGGCACAGGAGGCCAGATGATGATCCCGGAAGACCTCCCAGAGGCGCGATGGAGAGTCCAGCCTTTACTGGCCTGAGTAACACCCTCTCCTTCCAGCGCCGTGATGTAGTGGTAGCAAATGGTCCATCATGGTGAGTTTTACTGCTGTTTTGGCCCTGGCCAGCCACCGTAGGGGAAAGAAGAACACACGAGCTGAGACATACTTCAAACCTCCCGTGCGCCGACTGTTCCAGTCCCTCTTTTATAGGTTAAACATTTTTTTAAAAAGCTGAAATGAAAACGCATCTGAGTTTGTGTAGCAACAGAGAGAGAGAGAGAGAGAGAGAAGAGAGAGAGAGAGAGAGAGAGAGAGAGGAGGGGAAGGGGAGGCGACCTGGCTCCTGTCCCCTGTGACAAGAGCTTTCATGGCACAGGCGAGCAGGAAGCTGAGGCGTTGGCGCTGAGGGCTAATCAGACGCTGGTATCTGCAGCGCCATCTCCCAAGCAGCCGCCGCCTCCCAATGCAGACTACAGTGAAGATGGAGGCCCAGATGAGGCCGAGAGGGGGGAGGGAGGGGGGGGAGGGGGCTGGGGTGTGTGTGCCGCGAGGGGCCAATGGTGGTGTGTGTGTGCATGTGGGTGAGTGTACACATGGGTATGTGTATGTATTTATTCGGGTGTACTGTATATGGGGTCTGAATATTGTCGCATTAAAGTACTTCTGTTTATGTTGTGTTGTATGTGTGTTGTGTTGTATGTGTGTTGTGTGTGTGTGTGTTGTGTTGTGCCAAAGCCCGTCATCCCTGCCCGGACCGGTTTCTGGTGCGGCGGAGCACCTGGAGCAGCCGTGACGAGCTGAGTGTTTGCGTTTGATCGTGTGCTATGGCCTTATTTAGCAGGGCAGTTAGAGAGAGCCTGAGGGGGTGTGTGTGTGGGGTAGGGGAGCTGGAGAGGGTTGGGTCCAGAGGCGTTAGAGAGAGAGCCTGAGGGGGTGTGTGTGAAGTGCGGGAGGAGAGAGAGAGAGAGGGTTCGGTCCGGAGACGTTCAGCAGCAGCCTAAGGGCCACATCTGCAGAGCTCATTCAGCCAGAGGGGAGTCGAATACCATCTTTGCAACAAGTGGCAATGTCAGGTGTGTGTGTGCACGTATTATTGTAATGGATAAATTAATGTGTGTGGATATGTGTGTGTGTGTGTGTGTATGTGTGTGTGTGTGTGTGTGGATGTGTGTGTGTGTGTGTGTGTGTAACGGATGTGTGTGTATTGTGTGTGTGGATATGTGAATGTGGCGCATGTGTGTGTGAATATTATGTGTGTGTGTGTGTGTGTGTGTGGATGTGTGTGTGTGTGTATGATATGCATGTGTGTGTGTGTGGCCAGGTATTGGCGGATATGTGTGTGTGTGTATTATTGGGTGTGTGGATACAGTATGTGTATATATGTGTGTGTGTGTGTGTGTGTGTATATATGTGTGTGTGTGTGTGTGTGTGTATTATTATTGTGTGTGTGTTGTGTGTGTGTGTGTGTATTGTGTGTGTGTGTGTTTAAGCTTTGTGTGTAATGTGTGTGTGCGTATTGTGTGTGTGTGTGTGTGTGTGTGTGTATATTTATATTTATCTGTGTGTATGTGTGTATATGTGTGTAAACTGTGTGTATATATAGGTGAAAATGACGTATTATTGGCAATATTCAGCAGTATTATTGTGTATATATTATTAGTAATGTGTATATGTGTGTGTGTGTGTACTGTAATGTGTGTGTGTGTGTATATATGTGTGTGTGTATGTGTGTGTGTGTGGCATATGTGTGTGTGTGTGTGTGTGTACATGTGGAATTGTCGCGTGTCAATTATTACTCCGCCCGCTCTACTTTCCCCATTAGAAATCTTTTCACGAAATGGATCCATGTCTACCCGTCTGTATATATGTTCCGCGGTATTATTAAACAGTATTATGCGTGTGAGATGGTGTGTGATCACTGACATGCGATCAGGACCGTGCTGGGTTTAAGCCCAGGGAGGTGGCGGGGGAGGCTGTTGGTTTCCAGCTGCTAACCATACCCATGTAACGCCTTAACTTTCTGACTGTGAAAGAGGTAAAGGGGCGACCACAAAGCCCCTTTTGAGCAGGCCGTTATATAGCCCTGTGGAAAGCATATGGCCAGCAGCCCTGACAGAGGATGGACCCAACCTCTGATCACAAAGCTGGGGGTTAGATGGTGTGTGTGTGTGTGTGTGTGTGTGTGTGTGTGTGTGTGTGTGTGTGTGTGTGTGTGCAGGGGGCCCTTTGTGTGCCTGCTTCTCTTTGGTCTCTTCAAACACGCTGTTTGTGGTGCGTCAGACACATTTCTCTAATGTTTTACACTTCATATAATCTGTTCTGTACGGGGCCCCCAGCTCAGTCAGGGCCCTGAGCTGTAATTGATGCCCTCCATAGTCCTCCGAGGGTCAATTTGGCTGAAAGGGCAGCCTCTCAATCACCCCTGAGATCACAAGTGCTACCCCCCCAACCACCCCTTCTTTGGTGACACACACACACACACACACACACACACCTAGCTACCTCTTTCTCTCCACACACACACACACACACACACACACACACACACACACACAAACACACTCTCTCTCTCTACACACACCCACTCACACACACACACACACACACACACACACACAGACACACACACACACACCACGCCCCTGACCCTATTTTTTAAGTGGCCTATTGGTCCCCGGTCCCTTCATTCCAACGTCGGGGCTCACAATGTGGTGGAGGGGGAGCCGATTGTGTTTACATCCTTGTGAAACTAATACCCCCCTCCCATTCACACTCACTGGGCGCCTTCAAAAGTGTCAGCCCTAATCGAGAGTAATTCTTCCATCACTCAGGACATTACTGGCATAGTAAACTGTTAGGCATTGACTGTGTGTGCGCGCGTGTGTGTGTGCGTGTGTGTGCGTGTGCGTGTGTGTGCGTGCGTGCGTGCGTGCGTGTGTGTGCGAAGGGATTTCTGACCCCTCCGTGTGTGTGCGTGTGTGTGTGCGTGTGTCTGTGTGCGTGTGTCTGTGTGTGTGCAGGTGTACACTTTGGTCAGTGTGTGTGTGCATGTGGGTGAGTGTACACATGGGTATGTGTATGTATTTATTCGGGTGTGTATATGGGTCTGAATGTGTGCGTACTTGTGTTTGTGCGTGTGTGTGTGTGTGTGTCGTGTGTCTGTGTGTGTGTGTGTGTGTGTGCACGTGTACACTTTGGTCAGTGGTGAGAGTGTACATAGGTATGTGTATGCTCGCTATTCGAATTGTATATATAGGTCTAGATAATATGCATGCATGTTTGTCGCGTGTGTGTGTCTGTGTGTGTGTACCGCGTGTACACTGGTCGAGTGTGTGTATTACATATTAGGCGGAAGTCATACACATGGGTATAATGTATCTTTATTTATTGGAGTGTATATATAGATCCCTGAAGTGTATGCGTATGCGTCAAGATGCGTGTGTGTGTGTGTTATTATTATTGTGTGTGTGTGTGTGTGTGTGTGTGTGTGTGTGTGTTGTGTCTCTGTGTGTGTGTGTGTGTGTGTGTTGTGTGTTCATGTGCGTGTGTGATGTCACAGGAAAGTGAAAGTGGCCGCTAAGTTGCCCTGGCTCCGGTACTCCTGCTGTTAATATGATTTTTCCACCGGTGGAGCCGTCCCCTGAGTCCGTTGGCGGCGCAGCCTGGAGCGGAGTTGGGGGCAAGGGTTCCGAGCACTTAAACTGGCCTACCAAGCAGCACATCGCGGCTCCCTGGTCGTCCATATCAGGGAGCAGAAGCGATCAGTTACCACGAGCAAGGTGCCTGATGCCTTTCCCCCTCCACTGGTGGAAGTCGTCTTGGTTTCATTACGTTCACTGACGGAGTGGTCAGAACTCACACACACACAAGTACACCACCAGGCCAATGAAACGTGATGGAACAGAGAGCTGTGGCGATGGGGGCCAATGGAGTGTTAGGGGATATAGAACATGAGCGAATTATTATTAATGCTGCGTAGCATTAATGCAGGTGTGTATAGATGGCATAGATGGGTCTGCTTATGTGTGTGGCTGAAAGTGTGTGGGTGTATTAGTGTAGATGTATTTGTGTGTGTGTATGTGTGTTTAACTTCATTTTGTGTGTGTGTGTGTGTGTGTGTGTGTACTTGTTTATGTGTGTCATAAAGTACTGTAGAGCAGTCTTTCAGTGGGGATGTTGAGGTGGGGACACTGGAGTGAGGTGGCACAGGCCCCTTAGTGTCCCCATTACACATTCAGCCCAACCACAGGACTCATAAACACATGGCAGAATTAACAGGCCAGCGGCCCTACACTCCATATGGACACACAGACACACACACACACACACACACACACACACACACACAGCAGTGGAGTGAGGCACAGCTGGCACACATGGGCACACACAGGCACACACACACACTCCCTCAGTCTCACCTTGTCACAAATACACACAATACACACAAATACAACACACATATGCACATACACGGACACACATTCACACAAAGGAGAGTGTCTCTTTCTCTCCTTCCCTCCCTCACACACACACACACACACACACACACACACACACACACACACACACACACACACACACACACACACACACACACACACACACATATGGGCACAGGCACAGCAGTGCAGCATGGCACAGCTGGCACGGAGCACCAGGCCTGTAAGAGAGAGGGCCCCCGCGTTCTCCCGGTCTGCGCTGGACTGGACTGGCAGCGGCCGCACCAGCGGGCCACCGGCTGGATGGCCAGACTGGCCGCCACGGGCCAACCCTGTGCCAGGGTCTGCCAGTGGCAGGCTCGGAAGGAAGGAAGGAGTCATGGCATGGGCACGTGCCCATCTGCGAGCATGCCCAGGTACAGCTGGACTTGGACGCCGGCGTAATGGCTGGTCATGGCTGGCGCGCTCGTTGGGTGGCATCCCTGCGTTCGGAGGGATTAATTTGGGATGATTCTGTTTTTCTTCTTGACAGGGCCCTTGGTTGACGGCCACTGTTGTGTTAGAGTAGCCCTGTGGTGGTGTTGATTCTGGGTTATTCTGTGGCTCTCTCTCTCTTGACAGCTGGCTTTATTATAGAAGTTATCATAGACTTATAGCCTGACACTATTTCAATTTAATTTCACTTATAGAGCGCCAAAACATTACACATGTCTCATGGCGCTTTACAGAATGTTAGACAACATGAGTGCCACTATGAGTGCCTTTAAATTGTCTAAAGATATGGTAACCTAGCTTTTAATTAGGGCTGTCAATCGATTAAAAAGATGAATCTAATTAATTACATACTCTGTGATTTATTAATCTAAATTAATCGCATAT
>NC_063202.1:7068446-7083150 GCF_017589495.1 Alosa alosa
TTCACTCAAACAAAAACAAATATTGCAATGACACACTCACATTCCCATGTCTTTGTCTCTCTTTATCACACACACAGGCAAACAGTATTCACTCAGTTCTATCTCACTCAGTATCGCATATGTACACAAACACAGGCACACACACATACACACATGGTCAGACTCATAGATACACAGACATGCAGACATAAAGATACACACACACAGATACACACACACACACACACACACACACTGAGATGTTTAAACTGCAGTGCCTGGGTATTAACAGAGAGTCTGGGCTCCTCATGGAGGCCTCCTCCTTACAGATGAGTTTGACCTCTCTGAGAGAGCAACTCCATCAGAAGTGTGTGTGTGTGTGTGTGTGTATGTGAGTGCATGTGTGTGACATCCTCATTCTTACAGCTAGACAAGATCCAGAACCCCCTAAAACAAAAAAACACACACACACACACACACGCACACAAACATGCACTTACAAAGTCAGATCTCCCACCATACGATGTTAACCCCCCACCGCCCGCACAAGCCCATTTGAGCCCTGTGGGTTCTGTTCACCCACCATAAAGCTCACACCATCACAGCCTTTCAGTAAAACATACAAAGCTGCGGACCCCTATCAGATGTTAGGGAGTCTTGCTAGCCACTCAGCCCTTTTTGACCATTACGCTGACCCCTGACCCCCACCCTCCTTACCCAGCTCCATGGGTGGGGCAGTCCCCTCTGCGTGACCCCGGGTGGGGTCCAGGCCAGATGAGCCATGTAAGGGGACGCTTTTAAGGCCGCCGGCCTCAGTGCTGAGGGTGTCGACGGCTGCCCCTCTCATCGCACTAGGCCGAGGGTTTCTGGCACATTCCACGAGTGTAGGCGTCGAAAGGTAGAGACCAATGTACCAGACCCCCCCAGTCTGCAACCCCCAACCCCTGGACAGACACACCTCACACATGACTAAACCAGATGATAACACCATCCCCGAGCCCACACACAAACACACACACACACACACACACACACACACACACACACACACACAAACACAGTACTACAACACAAACATGCCCACACATGTGTAAAAAAAACCCTCCTACAGCTTCCCAACAGGGCATGTCCCAATTGCAGCTTGTGATATTGCCCTTTCCAATGTCAAGCGTGAGATAAGATACTTCGGAGGTCAACATAACCCACCACTCTCTCCCACCTTCATCTGCACACACTGCACATACAGGAACAAACTCCCCTGCCCACCTCATTAAACTGGACACTGTCCTCTTTTCTGTTCAGCTTCCATATGACTAAACCCCTACGCACTTCTCCCAGAGAAAGTATGTGTGTGTGTATGTCTTTATTTGTCTGACGTGTGTGTGTGTGTGTGTGTGTGTGTGTGTGTGTGTGTGTGTGCGTTGGAGGTGGTAGGGGCCCCTGACACGGTCCAGGACAGGAAATGCTTCGTCCTTGTCTAACACGCCGACAGGAGTTTATTTCATCAGCCCAGGGGAGTGATTAGATAGCGGAACAGTGCCTCACACACACACAGAACACACACACACACACACACACACACACACACACACACATACACACACAAACACACGGTCACAATGTGTATGATCTCAGCTACTCCCCCCCCATCCCCCCCATCCCCCCCACACACACACACACACACACACACACACACACACCCTCCTGACACTCTGACGGCGACCGGCGCAGTGCAGCACCCCTCCCTCCCTGAGAGCCGAGTCTGTGAAGTGGCTGTCAACAGACGGCATTTACGCTACAGGAACCACATGGCCCCATCCGTCCGTCGCCATGTTGAAGAGACGCGGGACCGATAAGATAGCGGCATGATATCCTCCTGCCATTTAGGAAGGATAAAGGTGTGTGTGTGTGTGTGTGTGTGTGTGTGTGTGTGTGTGTGTGTGTGTGTGTGTGTGTGTGTGTGTGTGTGTGTGTGTATGATAAAGGCCCCAGAATAATATGCCGCCGCCCGCCGGGGCTCGGCGCTGACAGATTCACAGCCAGGCTTAATGCACTTGGATAACAAACAGCAAATACAGGGGGATTGCAAACAACATGCGTGACAGATGCAGACATCATGTGTGTGACTGTGTGTGTGTGTGTGCGTGTGCGTGCATATATGTCATGGTGGGTGTTCAGGTCACAGACGCATATTTCATCCTTATCATGTTCCTTAAAACCGCTCGTCAGAATACATCTTCTGAGGATTCGTTTGTGGTTTCAGACTTGGTTTAATTGCCAGACCCCCCAATTAGCTTTCATTTGAATCAACTTTGGATGCAACATGCCTGCTCCCCCCCCCCCCCCCTGTGTGATAGTGCTCTCTTTTGTCTGTGGCCATAATGCTGTGTAAAAGTTAGTGATTCAGAGGGAGCGAGGATGATGTATGGCTCTCTTTTAGGGGTCCATAAACATAAACAGAGGAGCATGATTGATGGCGGCTCCTGCTCTGACTCTTTGTTTCTTAAACACCAGTGTAAAGTATTGCACCGTGGAGAGGAACCTGTGCGTGCTTGTGAGCTTGCACCATTGCCTGGGGGGCTCTTTAGTTGGGGTTGTGTGTGTGTGTGGGGGGGGGGGGGGGGGGGGGGGGGGGGGGTGGTGGGCAGTTAATGGGGGGGTCGGAAGGGCTGAGAGGTTGGGTGGCTGTTAGTATGAGTATGACCGCAGGGCCTCCCCAGTGACCTGGGAGCACTCTCGGTGACTAATGTCCACACGTACGGCCCCGCTCAGCCATTAATCGTTTTCCCGCCATCAAGATTTTTCACCCTTTCTCCCTCATTTTTACCTTTGTTCAGTGGTGCATATATGGAGCATTTTTTTTTTTTTTTCTGGTGGATGTTGGCTTTAAACAGTCTCCTTACGACCTACTGTAGAGTGGTGTCCGTATTCCCTTTACGTGCAGAGCCTCAGCCGGGCCTTTTGATTGGCTTCAGGAAGCACAACTATGGAGGTATGTATAACAGCTGTCAGTGATGGGAGAGCCTTAGATGAGCTATCAGCTCAGCATAGCTAATGGTTGTGGCACCTGGTGAGCAGGACCCAGGATGCTCTCTGTGCTACAGGCTCTGCTCAGTTTGACCCACAGTGGTCTGACCCAGCTCACCTGTAGATAAGAGGAGGTGTGTGTGTGTGTGTGTGTGTGTGTGTGTGTGTGTGTGGGGTGTGGGGGTCAAAAGGAGGCCCATGGCCCACACATGCTCCTTACAGTAAATGCCACTCAGGTGACAGGTGCTCTGACCTGCCTCTGGTCATGGCCAACACTGCCCTCCCTCCCTCCCTCTCCTCTCTGGAACACAGGAGCATTTGACCTTTGACCTCACTCAGGCCCTGGCTGGAGCCTGGGGGGGGGACCTCACCTCCCGAGACAGTTCAAAAAAAAAAAAAAAAAAAAAACTGAAGAAGGAAAAAATTGGGGCGGGTATAGTCTGGTGAAGCAAACACTGAAGGCAACAGCTGCGGGGTTTGTACTGGCCGTGCAAACTGCTGTAGGCTTTGTAAGGTCATTATATGATAATGAAAATGATTACTGCGTTACATGGGGCTTTAGGACACAGGGGTGGCGGCGGGAGGAGAGGGGCGGGGCCGGAGCATTGGGTTTGATAAATGGACTGTGAAGGTGCCCATCTGGCCTCTCTGCTCTTTTCCCCTTCTCTTTCTCTCCTCCCTCCATCCCTCCCTCCCTCCCTTTCTCTCTCTGCTCTTTTCCCCTTCTCTTTCTCTCTCTCCCTCTCCCTCCTCCATCCCTCCATCCCTCCCTCCCTCCCTTTCTCTCTCTGCTCTTTTCCCCTTCTCTTTCTCTCTCTCCCTCCCTCCCTTTCTCCCTTTCTCTCTCTGCTCTTTTCCCCTTCTCTTTCTCTCTTTCTCTCTTTCCCTCTCTCCATCCCTCCCTCCCTCCCTCCCTCCCTCTCTCTCTGGCTTTTTTACTGCAGTAGTACTTTTTTCCCCTTCTTCTGCTTTTTTGTACATTTCAGCCCTCCTCCTCCCCATACTAGTGTAGCCCCTTTTTCAAAGTGTGTAAAAAAAGAAGGAGAGGAGGGGGAGTGTTGTAGTGAAAGATTAACAGAGTGCAGACTGCGCTCACCTCTGTAAGAATGGAGGAGAGAGAGAGCGAGAGAGAGAGGGAGAGGGAGGGAGGGAGAGGGGAAAGAGTGAGTGAGAGAGAGAGAGAGGGAGGGGTGTGCGTGGGTGTTTATGGGCCAGGGGAGGTCTGCTTGACTCTGTGGCCTGCTCTCCATGGTGCAGTGGCAGCAGAGTGGGCAGTCTTCGACCTTTGACACGGGAAGCAGTTGGGCCGGCTGGGACTTCTAAATAGAAATCAAAAGCGGCCACGGCTCTCGCTGCACCAGTCGGAAGTCTGCTCTTTTTTTGTCAGCTGGAAAGAAAAAGAGTGTTAAAAATTCCAGAGCGGAATCCCCTGCTCCACACCTATGAGCGTGTGGTTTTGCCATCACCCAGCACACTCTTGTCTGGATTACTGATCTACTCCAACCACCTGTTTTACTCGTAGGAACACGATGCTTGGCTTTCGAAAGCTACGAATGGACTGACTCCACTAATTCATCTTAAGTGTTTGCGTTTGTCCGTGCTTGTGTCTCAGTGGATTTAGTGTGTGTGTGTGTGTGTGTGTGTGTGTGTGTGTGTGTGTGTGTGTGTGTGTGTGTGTGTTTTGCCGCTTTTCAGGTCCACAGCTGCCTCATCAGTCAGTTGGCGCTGCGTGCCCTTTGACCCCCGTGTCCATCTCGAGGAGTCCTCATCTCCTTTGTTTCCTGCCATTGTGTTGGCCGCCCTTTCTGCCCTCACCTGGGTAGAAGGTTCTAGAACAAAGACCCCGGGGCTGTCATCAAACCCAGGGGTCAGCGAGGCCAAAGTGCCCAGCTCAAACGTTTCTTTTTCTTTCCCCCTCTCTTTCCCCCCCTCCTCTCCTCCTCCTCCTCCTCCTCCTCCTTTTTTTGTTGGCTCCAGCGTGATTAAACCCTTCTCTTCTGTGTCCACCACCAGTTGTTGTTCTGTTGAGGACAGAGGCACCTTCTTTGGCTGTCACTTGTTGCTCCACTCGCCGGTGACACGTCCTTTGTGTTGACGGGGGGGGGGGGGGGGGCGTGGGGGGCTGCGTCCCCTCCCTCCGGCGCCGTTCATAGTGGGGGCCCCAACAATGGGCCCTGGCCGTCCCAGATGGGAGTTTGAAAGATTGTAAGCGTCCGTCCACAATGAAGACGGACAAACCCAAGCCTGCTCCAGTTTTGGGCCGTGAAAGGCGTGATGGAAAGGCTTTGGCAGTTGCTGGATGACTCCATACTCGTTTTCCCCTCTCCTCCCTCTGTTTCTCCTCTGTCTCTCCTCTTTATTCACACAGAGGCATAAAGGCATTGGCTAGCACTGGGTCCGGTTAGGTCAGTCAGGTCATGTCAGTGTGTGCTTCTGTGATTGAGATTATTTGCCTTCAGCCTTTTAAGTTTGTTTGTTTGTTTGTTAGGAATAAAACTTGTAATTGTGTAAATGTAGCACCCCCCAAAAAAGCCAGTGCTTGCTATGTTTTGGTATCTGTTTTTCCTTGTATTAATGATTTATTGTTTCAGTGGGTGCTTTAGCAATGTAACATATAATTTGTCAAGCCAGTAAAGCATTTGAATTTGAATATAGGAGAGAGAGTAGGGAGAGAGATAGAGAAAGATAGGGAGAGCCAGTGAGATTGGAAGAGAGAGAGAGAGAGGGAGAGAGAAAAAGCCGAAGGAAAACAGAGAGCAAGAGAGCAGAGAGCAGCAGAGAGCAGAGAGAGGAGAGAGAGAGAGAGAGAGAGAGAGAGAGAGAGAGAGAGAGAGAGAGAGAGAGAGAGAGAGAGAGAGAGAGAGAGAGAGAGAGAGAGTTCTCTAGCTTGGTGCCTGAGATGTTTTGATGAGGGGCGCCGACCCCGGCTGTTCAGGTGTTGTTGAGCTGCAGCCTCGGTTGACTTCCTCAGGGCTTCTGGGGTTAAAACTCAGGTGGGTGGGTTCTCCAGACACACACACACACACACAAGCATGTCAATACCACACACACAGAAAGCACACACACACACACACACACAGAACACACACACACACACACACACACACACACACACACACATGCGTAATCACACCACACACACAGAAACCTGACACACACACACACACACACACACATACACACACACTCAAAAACACACTCAAAAACACACAAACACACACACACAGAAACACGCACAGACACATAAACACACAGACACAGACACACACACACACACACACACACACACACACACCCCTCCACCCTGGTGGCTGCCCCCGCTGCCAGTGGTGCTGATTTTACTGTGCAGTACGGCGCGCCTCTCTCTCTCTCAGAAGACCAAACAAACCAGGCAGCTCCGTGCCTCCTCTTTCATCATGGCCCCGGCGAGGTATAATTAGTGCGAAAGTGATGGTTGCATTTGAAAGCTGTCGTCTAATTTGTCTGTCTTTATCGAAACAAACACGTGTGGTCCCCCCCCCCCACCCCCCTCCACCACCACCACCAACACCTCCCCTCTCCCCCTGGCACAGACTACGGTGTGCGTGCGATGCCCCGACTTACTCCTTGCCGTGTGTTTGAGGTTTGGGTCATAAATTACCACCCATGCGTCTGAATACGCCCTGTGTTCAGCCATGTTGATGAAGCTCTTGCTCGGCGAGCAGAAGCCTCAGTCAGCTGCAGTGGCCAGGGCCAGCAACCGATGCCGACCTCTCTGGCCTCTCACCTCCTTGGCTGGCTGGGTGTCGGAAAAATGCCTTGGAGGAAGCCGTTGGAGCGCATTGCGCTGTTGTTGTTCATTTCCTCTGTACAGATAAAATATGGTGCAGTGTCTTGCCACGACAGAGACAGACAAACAAACACACACACAATCACACACATACACACAAACACACACATGACATGTTCTCACATAGCATGTTTGTACTGCTCGGAAAGTCTTCTCAGAATCGTCCTTATCCCCATTTTGTGGTTAAACACTAAAAACATTCATTTAATTGAGGACATGATTCAGCACAACTCTGCCTCATGTTAAACTCGTGTTTGCCCTTGTCAGAAACCCAACAGAAAAAAAAGAGGTGACGAGGGGGGGGGGGGGGGGTGGGGTAGAAGCGAGAGAGAGAAAATCACGGCTCATTTTAATTGCACGCAGGGCTTAATGAAAACAGTAATTTCATAATTATGCTTTTCGCAGTTTGGAGCCTGGTGAAGCAGAGCCGGAGGCCAGGCAAGAATGCAATTAAAGTCCCCGCAGCATGTTTATCCGGCCAGCAGACACTATGCTATTAAGTGCTGCTTTTAATATGGAAAGAGCACTCGAGAACAGGCTCGGCAAAAAGCAACACGGACCCGGGCCTTTACGGGAAAACCAGAGAATTCCTGCTGGTGAAACACAGAAACCAGAGTGAGCTGGTAAGGGATATGCACTGTGTGTGTTTGTGTGTGTGTGTGTGTGTGTCAGTGTGTATGTGTGTGTGTGTTGTGCGCAGGCAAGTAAAAGGCAAGGCAGTGTGTGTGTGTGTGTGTGTGTGTGTGTATGTTTGTGGGATGGAGAGAAAGACAGTCTAAACACTGAATGGAAGATGATGTCAATGCCCCCCCCCCCCTCCTTCCCCCCATAAATACATACATCCATAGATACATACACAAACACACTTTCACACTCTGCCAACCTCAGTAAAAATATCAACCAAACAAAACACTAGAATCAATAGGCTTCGTAACAGGACCTCCATAAACCCAGACACACTAGGCAAGCCATAAACCATTCACTAGCTACAAAAAAAAAAATGAAAGAGACGCCGTCCAGACACGTCCAAAAGTGCGTCCACAATAAGAGAGCCGTTCTGCGCTCCAGAAGACTGGAGAGGAATAAAGTGGCCACTCCAAGCCTGCCTTCGGGAGAGAGACGCAGGGCTGCTTTTTTCCTCGCTAATGAAGGTGCTTTGAAGGTGACGTCCTCCCAGTGGACGGTAATTGGGTGTTTAGTGTTGTAATGGTGGAGGCAGGGGGATGGAGGGAGAGAAGGATGGGGTGGAGGAGAGGAAAGGAGAGAAGAGGAGAGGAGAGGGTGTGTGTGTGTGTGTGGGGGGGGTCTATGGTGACAGGAGACAGGGAGGACTATGCTGCAGATGTGCCCACCTCTCCTCCTGTAGTCAGAGTCTCTTCATTAGCCATATTACACACACACACACACAACACACCACACACACAACACACCACACACACACAACACACACACACCACACACACACACAAACACACACACACACACACACACACACACACACACACACACACACACACACACACCACACACACACAACACACCACACACAACACACCACACACACACACACAAACACACACACAAACACACACACACACACACACACACACACACACACACACACACACACACACACACACACAACACACACACAACACACCACACACACACACACACTCCTACACACAGTGTCTGTGTGTGTTCCCAGGACAGACTGTCATGTATGTACGTCTCCCATGTACCTTTCTCTCTCCGCCCCATTCACTCTCATTTGCTGCAGTGACGGCTCCTCATCCCTGTCTTTGGTACATGTGACTATGATGTGTGTGTGTGTGTGTGTGTGTGTGTGTGTGTGTGTGTGTGTGTGTGTGTGTGTGTGTGTGTGAGATTAGTAGTGCATACCCTTGCCTGAGTTGAAGTAACATGTGTGGTAATGATAGTGTTAGCTCCCTCCTTAATTTACCCACTAGCGCCACTTACCCCACCCTCCTCCATACACACACACACACTAACACACACACGCATTCTGTCTCTCTTGCTCTTTCCTCTCTCTCTGTCTCTCTCACACACACACACACACAACACGCACACACACACACACACACACACACACACATACACATACATACATGTACATACATACAGACACACAACACACACACACTAACACACACACACACTCCCCCCTCCTTCTCGCCACTGTTAATTATAACCTACGGTGCAGGAGCACTTCATCTCATGGCAAAGCATATTGTGTCTTCCAGGCTGGTGGGCGGTCAGGCTGCTCGTAAATTATCCTGAAGGTGAGGTGAGGGTGTACGATGGGACGGAGGAGAGAGAGAGAGAGAGAGAGGGAGAGGGAGAGGCAAAGAGAGAGAGAGAGAGGGAAATAGAGAGAGAGTTATGAAAATTTCATCTGTCTGGCGTGGCGGCAGCTGCAGCTGCTCCTGTCAGCACCACCACACACACCCCCCTCATACACACACCTATACACGCACACACAGACACTCACGCACACACACACACACACACACACCACCCCCCAGAGTTTGTGCTGGAATTACGGTAGGTCAGGGCTGTCATTGCGCAGGACGTCTCTCTGCCAGCCCCTGTCACCCCTGTGACACACACACACACACACAAACACACACACACTCACACACACACACGTGAGTGTCCCTCGGCCCTGGAGCTCTGGTGAGAGGCAGACGAGAGGCTCGCGGGTGGTCCCTCAGCTGTCTGTATTCATTGCAGCACTCGACCCGCCATACTGCAGGCAGGTGGGCCAGACCTCTGCACCTCACCTACCACCATCATCTGCTGCGCCTGTGTGTGTGTGTGTGTGTGTGTAGAGGGAGGGAGGAGAGCGGGACAGGATGTGTGTGTGCATCTGTGCATCTGTGTATACATGACTTGGTGTGTGTCGTCGGGTGACGGTGTACTCGGGTGCATCTGTGTTTGTGTGGTTGGAGCTGTATTGGACCTTGTATATGGATATGGCTTTGTGTCTCTGCATCCATCTGTATGTAGCTCAGGACATAACTGTGTGTGTGTGTGTGTGCAAAAGGCAGCGCAGTGCGCAGGCGTGTGCTGTGTGTGTGTGTATGTGGGTGTGTGTAAAATGGCAGGCAGGTAAAAGCGCATGATATAGCCGCTCAGCTACAATGGGCATAACAGTGCATCTGTGTGTGTTTGTGGCAAAGGTAACTACAGTGGTTTGTCCTACGAGAAGTGTGTTCAGGTGATAAGTGTTCCAACATAAATATGTGAACAGAAGTATGTGTGAGATATCATTTCTTCAGATCCATAACATATGAATGCTATAGCTATGGTACAGTATGTATAAAGTATGTGTTAGATATCATTTCTTCAGATCCATAACATATGAATGCTATAGCAATGGTACAGTATGTATACAGTATGTGTGAGATATCATTTCTTCTGATCCATAACATATGAATGCTATAGCAATGGTACAGTATGTATACAGTAAGTGTCCCTGTGCACCCATACACTGAGCTGCCATGTCATATGCAAATTGCAGCACTGTAGGGGAGGTTGAGTTTGTGCGTGTGGGAGTGTCTTATTGTTTTAATTCCACTCTGCTTGCCCGTGTGACAGGTGGAAGTTATTCACGCTTGCGTGCCGTGTCCCAGGCGCTTCCTTTGTGTGCATTTTCCCGACAAATCCCATGGAGAGACGTTCCTGTCAAGCCAGTCACCGCCAGAGCACACAATTAGAAACCTTCCTCTGTCTCTTTCACTCTCTCTCTCTCTCTCTCTCTCTCTCTCTCTCCCCTTTTTCGCCCCTCAAAGTCAATTTGCACTTTCCAGAGAATTCTATTAGGCTCAAACCTGCAGCTCTTAATTACCATTCAGCATGTGGAGTGGGCAGACAAATGGGGAGCCTTGGTGTGGATGTACGATGGCGGAGATACCTCGCTCTTCCCTCTCCCCCTGTACAAAGCCACGGCTTGGAAATGGGTCATCAATCCCAGAGTGATAAATGTCTTATGGAATAATGACTCTCTTATCACCCTCGGATTAGTGCAGATATTTGTAATTAGTGTACCCACACGACTCGCCGTGGCTTCCGCCAACCTCATTGTCTCGTGTGTTGGTTCACGAGTTGAAATTGCATGCAAACTTTCTTTCGATTTTTCCCTTGCTTTGTCGGGGGGGGTGGGGTGGGGAGAGGGTGTAGCGAGCCTTGGCTCCTTATTGTCTGCTGGATAATGTCCACCGGGCACCAAAAGCATACGGTCCTTTAATAAGGCCGAGAGGAGAAGAGAGGAGAGGGGAGGAGAGGAGGGAAAGCTAAGCCATGCTAATCTCAGTGCCACAGGCTGCGTAGTGAGGTGCAGCACATGACCCAGGCAGGGAGCATAGCAGGGCACGCGGATGGGATATCCTTGATCCATTTGCCATTGAGAAGCTTATCTTGATGTACAGCAGGTAGGTGTCTGCGGAGGATGCTATTTGCTTGCGTGACTCATCAGCGCTCAGCGCCCACTCGTCATCGCTCGGAGCCACGATGAGCTCCGAGGCCTCGATGCGTTCTTTGTGTGTCATGGAAGGTGGCCTGATCATTTCCCAGCAGCCCTTTTATGTCCTCCGTCACGTCTCGCTTGATCTGCTATTACTCACTGACTGCAAAAAACAGCGTCTGACGGCGTTCGCTCAGTCAAAAGTGAGGTCACCTGTAGGAAGAAAAGAAAGATGGCAGAGATTGAACCGAAGGCAGCTGATTCTGCGCGGACCATGCTGCTTGTCTGTTCGCTACGTGTGCTCCGGCACCTTAAAGAACTGTGCTGACCGTAGCTCCAGTTTTCCCAACGTGGCCAAACATTTGAACATCTTCAGAATAAAAGTGCATGGCTACTACTGTAGCCTCCACCATACCCATCTCATTTACATACCCACACTACTACACTGACATTTACCACTGACCACTAGTAGCCTCTCCTGCTTATGGGAGAAGGTCTATGCTATGTTCTTTTTCTTGTGTAGAAATACAAACGTGAAAATAGTGTATATGTGTTACACACACACACACACACACACACCTACACACCTGATGTGACAATGTGAGATGTTTTCAGCCCGAGGTGAGGCTGTGGCTCTTTTGAGCGGCTCTTTCACTGCTGTGCCCGTGAACCAGCAGCACTATTGATAGAGTGCACCGCATCGCTCCCGGGTCAGATCGCTCAGCTCAGTCACATATCCACCAGCTTATCTGACATTTATTGGGTGCTAAAGAGCACTAAAGGTCACCCAGGGCCCAGTTAAGGCACATGACAAATGAACACATCACCCTCCTCTCTGGGCGGCCATTTTGTTGCTAGCTATCAATTTGGGCTGAAATTCCCAAAGTCGGTACTTCTTTCTTCCCCTCGCGGATCTATTATTTTGGCACCCAGGTAAACTTTCCTAATAAGAGAAAAAATAACAACACATATGTCTTAATTGTCAGGTTGGCAAGGGATACACAGCAAAATGCCAGAAACAGAGCAATGAGCAGGCAGTGTGCAATGGTGCAGTTTGGGAGAATGAGCCTTGGACTCTCTCTCTCTCTCTCTCTGCCTCTTTCTTTCTCACTCTTTCTCCTCTCTCTTTCTGTCTCTCCATCTCTATCTATATCTCTCTCTATCTATATCTCTCTATCTATCTCTCTCTCTCTCCCACTCTCCCTCTCTCTCTCTCTCTCTCTCTCTCCTTCTTCCCCGGTGCTAATTGGGAACTCCTGATGGCAGTGAGGCGTCTGCATCTGCTTGGCGGTGTGGTGCAGTGCGTGGTGGTGGTGGTGGTGGTGGTGATGGTGCCGTGTGCCATAGCTGTACAGTAAGCGATGTGCGCTCAGGCCCTTTTGTGTCTGGCTCCTTTGGCTGGGTGAAGGATGTCTCCGCGCGCCTGGCTCCGACAGACTCTTAAGCAGATGCAGCCGGTGCTGGTAATGGCAGGTGATTATAAGTGGCGCGGATGCCAAGGTAATTAAACCCCTGGGCTGACAGCAGCATTTGGTGCACTGGCATCCTGGCATTAGGATCATTTTTTTTTGTTTTTTGCTTTGCGTGTGTGTGTGTGTGTGTGTGTTGTCACCTGTGAGGCCCTGCAGTGGCTGTGGAGACCACGGCTGTGATTTATTTTTAAAGCTGTGTATGCCGCGCGGTGTACACAGAATAGACTGAACTGAGCTCTTGGGCCTGTTCTTGCAGCACTCTACTTTCACATGAAGGTATGTCCAGAGGCTGTATGTGCTCCATATTGCTGTGTCTGCATGCGTGTGTGTGTGAACGCGTGTGTGTGTGTGTTAGTGTGTGTTTGTGTTAGTGTGTTTTGTGTGTGTGTGTGTGTGTGTGAGTTTGTGTGTCTGTGTGTGTGTGTGTGTGTGTGTGTTAGTGTGTGTTTGTGTTAGTGTGTGTGTGTCTGTTTGTGTTAGTGTGTGTGTTTGTGTGTGTGTGTGTGTGTGTGTGTGTGTGTGTGTGTGTGTGTTTAGTGTGTGTTTGTGTTAGTGTTAGTGTGTGTGTATGAGTTAATAAATGTTTCAACATCTAGTCCACATTAAGTTTGTAATCTCTTAAGTAGTCTTAGTCAGCCACTAGTGCAGATGACTCTAGTCAAAGGCATTAGTTGGAGCCAGTGCACCTCATGCTCTCAGTCATGTTCAAAAAGACAACAAAGCTGCAAATTAGTCCTTCCCACTTCCCAGTCACGTTCTCTCTGGATGCTTGGGCGAAAGAGGGGGACAAGGACAGGTCTCCATGGCGAGACACCGAGGTCATGCTTCCCCCAGCTGGTGAGGTGAGACGACAGCCAGTCCACCCCAGGCCTCACCTGCACACGGCCACCTCTGTCTTGTGGCAGAGAGCCGCAGCAGGCAGCTGCGGGCGGGCGGAGAGTCCACGTGAGCCAAACACCTGTGTGTTGAGGACCAGATTGAAATACCTGATTCTGTTTGAAAAACGAGTCAGGTTGTAATCATGCACACTGATTCATGTGATTGAGATGCTGTAAGCAGCTCTGTGGTTTTGCCAGGTGCGCTCAGACTTGGCACTGACTGCAACTTTTATATTGCTATTGTGTGTGTGTGTGTGTGTGTGTGTGTGTGTGGTGGGAGGAGTGATTGGTGTCGGTGTCAGTGTCAGTGTGTGTGACAAAGCGTTGCTTCTGCATATTTCTCAAGTCATTTGTCAGAGAGTGTTAAATCCTCCACTCTTATCAGTGTTGCATTTATGTAGCTACACTCTTGGCCAATTCTCACATGTCCCGACGTGTCACTCCTTGTCTCCGGGGCATGAAACTAAATACCTTACATGGCCTACAAGTCAAGAAGGGTGAAACCGCTCTTTCACTATCACTTAAAAGCTGTTGTCATATCGCTTTTTGAGACACAATTACACATCATAAGATCACTGTGTTGTTTGCTTTAAACAGAATATAATATGTTGTAAATACGCACCCCACTCACGGGTCATCCCCGTAGGCGCTTCTCTGGGGTCAGCAGTGGCCTGCATAACCATCTTGTCTCTTGTCTCTGTCTGTTGAGTCAAGCTGAGTTGAGTTGTTCTCATGCTTTGAGAAAAGAGTCATTTATTTTTTTTGAAAAGGCAAATTAAATGGCACAATCTAAATGACATGAGATTGAACCTACCGTTAAGCACCCATTAAAACCTCTTCCTCATGATGTGTAGTAGCACACACACACACACACACACACACACACATACGTTTGAAAATATAGTTAATAGCTCTATCAGTTGACACTTCAGAACATTATGTTCAAATGTATGTACACAATACACCAAGTGTTAACCTGCCTGGGGTGCACCTGATTCCGTAGCGATTGTGTTCGGAGGGGACTTTGATGGCG
>NC_063202.1:7083650-7093650 GCF_017589495.1 Alosa alosa
CCATGTTTCAACCTTTCCTCTCTTCTCTCTCTCTCTCTCTCTCTCTCTCTTCTCTCTCTCTCACTCCACCCTCTGTGTCCATTACTTTCATATCTCTCTCTCTCTCTCTCTCTCTTTCTCTCTCTCTCTCTCACTCCACCCTCTGTGTCCATTACTTTCATATCTCTCTCTGTCTCCCTCTCTCCCCATTCCTCTTCTACTTTTTTTCTTTCTTTCTCTCAGGTCCCTCTGTCCTTGTGTGTGTGTGTGTGTGTGTGTGCGCGCTGTCAGGAGTGTGTGGGTTTGGGGGAGCAGATTGTGGGTTTAAGGTGTGCCGTATGTTGGCATAGGAGCACGGGCCGTCAGCTGGGATGTTGTTAAGGCAGGGGGAACAGGCTGGCCACGCTGCAGGAAGCCTCTGTTTGGGGACACTGCTGGGATTTGGCAGCGTCCCCAATTGTCAAGGTGTGTGTGTGTGTGTGTGTGTGTGTGTGTGTGTGTGTGTGTGTGTGGGTGGGTGGGTGTCTGTGGGAGACAGGGGTGGGGGTGCACTGGTGGGGGTGGGGGGTGGGGTGGTGGGGGGTGGAGAGTAGGCCCTCAAACTTGGGATAAAGACATCCCCTCCACATTTATAAACTGTGACACCTTCAAAGCTGCCCTGTCTTTGCACACCATCCACCCACACACAAGTACACATGCTCACACACTCTCACATACACATAAACACACGCACACACACACACAAACAAACACCACCATCACGCATTATGGCTTCCCCCCCTATTGCGTGATCTTGGCTCTCGCACACTCTCTCTCTCTCCCTACAGTTTTATTTATTTTTCCTCTTTTTTTAAATACTTGTCCAACAACAGCGTGAGAGACTTGGCTGCCAGATTAGCATATGCCCCATGTATATTTTAGCAACATTTAAAACACACATCTTCGTGGCTGAATTATGTATGCTTTACAGTGAGGTGCTTGTTTTGTGCCCGCTTGGGAAATCGTCCATGATTTATTGAATTTGTTATTTATTTTTTTCATAACAGTGTAGAAGAACACAATGTAACAGCCCTGTTTGTCCTGCGTTAAACCCACATGAGGGCCAAAGCACCTTGAATATTTCAGAGAGCCTACTCAGCCCTGAAAGAGACAGTGCTTGTCAGATATGCTCTTGACATTTTGATAATTGGATTCTTTTTCTGACAGGCCTGGCTCAAGTGCCGTGGTACCATCAATACCGTGTGTGTGTGTGTGTGTGTGTTTTAAATGAGATGCTCTTCCTGAGATGAGCAAGTAAATTATTTAAAGCCGCATGTCTCACAAAATGAAGCAAAACCATGCACGGATTGTCAGCGGGCTAAAATTGTGTACCGCAAACACGGCTTAAAAGGCTCTTATGCATTATAGACAAGCCTTTTGAAAATGCTCTCGTATGCAAATGTCGCGTTACTGTAAGGTCTTAATAGGCATCTGCGCTCTTGCGCCGTGGCCGACGAGTCAGGGTTGTTTAAACGGGCTCTCTAATTACTGTTTGGGAGATGGACTGTGAAGTTTGTTGGTAAGAGGGAAATAAATAAATAAACAAGCTGCTCTTGTCAATAACAGTGCTTATTACATTCCCCCAGACCTCATCTTAGAGCTAAACTGAGCTGAACTGTCATGGAGTTTAACTGAGAAGAAACGGGAGCTATGTCAGTTTTTGCAGTCAGGCAGGGAAGCTCAGAGATGTTATCAGATTTGAGGAGCTCATTGAACAGTCCAGTTGTATCTGGGGCTGAACTCAACCTGAACTGCTTGTTTATGTAGCTTCAAACAAACCTGTACACTCTCCTTAGCCCTCAGTGTTGCTAATAGTCTGCTGTTAGCTTAAACAGAAAACGGAGCACTCGAATTGCCATGACCTACTGTACTGTGATGGTGGTCCCCATGGTGGACTTCCATTTATATGGGTAGAGTCTGTTAAACTAAGACCCCCTATTGTCTGCTGAAGATAAGTCACCGCCACAATAAGCACCCATAAACCCATAAACAACGCTGCTAGTTACTTCATTGGCCCCTTGGGCTTGTTACCTATTTATAACATTTTTAATACGCTTTTAATAGAGTGCTAGGTGGGAACTGCACTATCACTTGATTAGCCGACGCTAACACAATTTTGGGTCAAATGCTTTTATTTCCATGCCCCCCCTAGCCCATTAGCGTGCTAACTACATACAGAAATCAGTACCAGCGGTGCGAGGGCCATCTCGTGCCTCATCTACTGTAGTCCTGCCACTTGGCATGCAGGTTTTGGCCTGTAAAAACAGTTACAGGAACGGTCCGGCTGGAGCCTTGCTGAGAAGCAGGGAATTAGTTAACCAGACCCAGTCACGGGCCGCACTGTGTACAAAATAAAGCCACGTGAAGACGTTGCACCTTCTGCCAACCGAGACGAGATGCCCCCGAGATATTTTCAGTGGATGCTCGAATCTTGCGCAGAGTTCCATAAGAGCAGGCTCTCATGAAACAGGCTTGCCAGGGAGCCAGAGCAAAGAGCTTCTGCTGGAAAACAGGCAGCAACAGAAATGTGTGTTTGGTCTGCACTGTGATTTGTGTGAGCCAAATACTTATATTTCTTGAAATAACAGATAACCAGACTGAACCAAAAGTATTCAAACAAATAATCTAATCAGTGTAATTTTGTATTGCTTTTGTAGTCATCATTTCATTTGTTTGACAAAAAATGTTTCACGTTTGTTTGCCTTTTTTTAAGAAGAGAAAATCTAAACTTTTTGAACTCTAAACAACAACTGAGCAACCCTTCTCGTTCACTTTGGCCTTAGACTGTACTCCCAATTTCTGATATTTGTTTTTCCTCTCTTTTTGTGAGGGCATTACAAATGAATGGGCCCATCCCTGTGTTTACCATACACACAGAAACAAATCTCCACTCTCAGGTCTCATTCCTGGACATGGGAGCCAGACATGTTCTTATTTCCTTTTATTGAAGGAACCTCTCACTCTGCAAATCTCATTTTGCCTCCCAACCCCCAAAATACCAATTTGACCTCTTGCTCTATTATCATTTCTTTTCCTACACCATCCACTAACCAAAAAAAAAAAAAAAAAAAAAAGATCGAGGTATTAATCTTTTATGTTTTGGAAAAATCAGATGAAGGCTATTTGCAGGACCTCCTGCTCAGCGAAGATTGGTGTGCTGGCATCGGGAGAGAGACACGAAACTGCAGAGTAAATCAATACTGAGCAGTAATGTTAGGGGATCCTTTTTCAAAGGGCAGCGCTGAATTTGTAAGCCCGTGTTTTTTTTTTTATCTCGTTTCCATTTCATTCCCAGCCCCTACTTGTTATCATAGTTGCTGTTGTTTGTCTGTTATTTTAGCTTCTTTCCCAAGTAGCTATTTTGCAATTCGGACGAAAATACAATTAAAGGCACATCTGGTTCCTATAGTGCTAACACCACACAGATGGCCAACTCTATTGAAGCCATAGCTTGTCTCCAGCAGGTTGGGGTTGAAACGGGGGTGGGGGTGGGGTACGGAGGGAGGTTACTAATGTAAATCTGCAATATGGATTCGTACAGATTGCTCTGTACACACGTGTAAGGTTTTGACGGAGCGGTCGTCTGCTAAAGCCTCCTTTCATGTTGTAAAGCCGTCACACGTGGGCTTGTGGGTAGATCACGGAGGATACACACGCTGCATACACACACACACACACACACACACACACACACACACACACACACACACACACACACTCACACACACACACAAGCGTACTCTCTAGCAGACACATGCCACCCAAAAGCCATTCTTCTCTCTTAGGACTACAGCGGCTATACGGCTTGTGGTACCACCTGCCTGGAATCAAAGCTCCCTCGCCAGTGGATGAATTTAGATTCTGCCGAAAGGTTAGCGGCTGCACTTACCTTTCAATGCACCCAGCAGTAATAAGCACACGTCTTATTCGCTCCAAATTAACCTATACCCTGCTCTTGTGATGCACACTAATTTTCTACAAGTCCCTGAGAATGTGCGGTACATCAAGGGTCAGTGAATGAACCTTTTCTTTTTATTCATGCCGTCTCTTTATTTCAGTACATTAAGCAGAGTAGCTCAAGTAGGCTCTGTTCAGAAGTTCTGGGTTCAGCTGTTTTGGCTGCCTAGCCTGAGTCCTTATCCTCAGCCAAGGCTGTGCCCCCCAGCACCGCCCCCATACACACACACACACACACACACACACACACACACACACACACACACACACACACACACACACATACACACACATACACACACACACAGCCCTCGTCCCACAGCATGCAGGTGCATGTGTTTCCTCACTCCCTCACATTCATGGCTCCCTGTATGAAAATCTACTTATCTGTCTCCCCATATATATGCCTATGTATATGTGTTTTTTACACATAGCTCCCCTGAAGCGCTACGCTAGCCTCTCGCCGCAAGTCTCTTCAAAAACGTAAAAAAAGAGGGTCTCCTCCGGCGAGACGCAGCGCTTTGGATTAAGGACATCAAAGAGAAGAGACACTGTGCAACGGGATGTATCCTACTGATCCAATATTACTTTTTTAAAACCTCCATTGCATACACCTAGGGTATGAAGCAAGACATTCATGTATCTTAATGCGCTCTGTGTATGTACTGTATGTGGTGTGAGCATGTGTGTGTGTGTGTGTGGGGTGGACTAGTACTGTCCTGAACCTTCCCAGCATTGCTGATGGGATTGTGTTGGTGGAGCCGAACTCTCGGGTGAAACAGCACCGCTCGACAGATTAAGGGGTAAAAAATGGATTTCTGGAAATAGAGGTATCTTGGCCCCCCAAACACAATGGTTGTTGGGGAATCCGTACAATGGTAAACAGGTTGCTTTCTTCACATATCAAAGTAGCCTCTGTGGCAGCCGTGCCGCACACATCCTTTTTTTGAAAAGGGGTTTATGGGTATCTACCTGCTCCGCTGCGTCGCTTCCGAAGAAAGAGCCGCGTGGAGTGACAGTCGTCGGCATTGGCTTTCACACCTCGACTGTGGGTCTCCCAGGTGATTGGTGGAGCACGCCGCTAGGCCCGGCGGTCTCCGCGTAAAGAGTGAAATCTCTCCTTTCTTTCCTCTCTTCTCCCCCAAAGAGCACGCAAGTATAAACATCTCTTGACACAGTTTATTACCTAGGAAAAAGCCCGGGGCCCTGGCCAGAAACACTGAGAATGGAGGAAAATGGAGCCGCTTTGAACTCGGGGTGTTTTTGATAACTGCTTGGTATGCTTCCTGGAGGATAACCTGTGGGCTCAGCTTCCCAAGCCCTAATCCCTTTGATTAAGTGCCAGGGCAGATAGCTTGCACTTGTGAAGGCCCTCTCTCTCTTTTCCTCTCCCTCTCCTCTCTCTCTCTCTCTCTCTCTCTCTCTCTCTCTTCTCTCTCTGCCTCTCCTCTCTCTCTCTCTCTGTCTCTCTCTCTCTCTCTCTCTCTCTCTCTCTCTCTCTCTCTCTCTCTCTCTCTTCCTCTGCCTCTCCCTCTGCCTCTGCCTCTCTTTCTCTCGTTCTTGGGTTGAAAGCACACCTCTCAGCTCTCAGTAGGTGAATACTCAGCCAAAGTTCAGATAATCCAAACTGCCTCTTAGGATGATGTTGTTTTCACTGAGTGTCTCTATGTCTGATAATAATGCTCGCTCACACTAACCCCCACACACACACACACACCCACCCCTCCACTTCTCTCTGGCCTTTCTCTCTTTCTTTCTTTCTTACTTCCTCGTCCTTTTCTCTCCCTCTGTGTTTACCCATGACTCACAGCGGTGGATGAGCCTCCTAACCTCTCGGTGGCAGCGCAGACACAGACGCATGCGCCGCGGCCGCGGCCTCTTGAGCTTTACAAAGAGCAGACGCGCGGTTGCTGTGGTAATTAGGCCGCTTGGCGACTACCGGAGGTTGCCGTCTGAGCCCACTTCAGCCCACAGGATCAGTTCCTGGTGCTTGGAGTTAGCCAGACCCTCCGACACTCCAGCCAGCAATTCTAACCCCTGGCAACGGCCTCAACAAACACTGGGGCATATCCCACTGACACTTCCCACAATGATGGCCTTAAAGAAATTGTTGGGATTTTGAAACTTCGTCACGAAAATTGAAAATTCTCACTTAGCTGACCTGGGAGAGCGCAGTACGTCGACTATATTAGCAACTTAGTGACAAGTCCAAACCCTCAAGAAGCAGAATCAGTGAAGAGAATATGCGCCTCCATACTGTAACCCGAGTTCCTCGGGGTGAAAGTAGCCTTAAAATGACAAGATCATCACTAGTTCACTTTCAAATCCTTCTCAGGCCATGCCCCAGCACCTGATGCCAACACATAAAAGCATTTGCGTACTAAAGAAAAATACATGCCAAGTCATTAGCATTGGTGCCATGTCTTCAGCATACCTCTTTCATTAAAGCCCACTTAACTCCACTCTGCCAGTTGTGACGCCTTCAATCCTGTGCCACGTACCTCTCCCAACAACCCTAGAACCTAGAATCTAATGCTGCGGCTTGGCCCTCTCAGGTCATGGCTTGTTTACTGAGAAGTAAACATTTCTTCAGCCATTCATTTAGGCTTAATACCCTACCCAATTAAAGGCTTACTTTTACCTCTTCATGGTATGTTGAAGCTTAGCAGTTGTTTCCTTAGTCTTTGAATCTCTCATCTGTTTGTGTCAGAGGTTTTCAGTGGCGAAAGCCAAAACCGAAGTATTTTGTTTTTTATTTGTATTTATTTATTTTTTGGACTGAGTGCATCGTAAACAGTACGACTTGGAAGTGCATGTAGATTTCATTTGGGCTTTTATGAAAACCACACATTCAGAGATAATAGACACGTTTTTTGGCCATCATGAAGGCTTTGGTTGCTTGCTCTGATTTGAGAATTCAGTTTGTAGGAGGAAGGCATTTCGTCTGGGGCGTGCAGGAGGAAGGTTTTACAGAGTAGCTGAGGCGTCCAGAGAGACTGGGGAGAACCAGATGGGAACGCAGCGAGGTACCCTCCTCTTGGTTAAGGCCAATCTTCATGCCATGCCTAGTATGCTTCTCACCCACTCCGGGGTGAGATGTTTGGGACTTTAGACAACCCCCACCTCAGTTGTATGCAAAGCATCTTTTGTTGTTTCTTGTGGGCAAAACCTTTGCCTGGTGCTCCTCCCTGTAGGGTGAGGGATTTTTCCCCCCTCTCTTCCCCCAGCTTTAACCCAAACCAGTCCCGGTCAAAATAGCGAGTCTCAAGTTACCCTCTCTTCACGCACATCAAATACAGTATAAAAGATCACAGCTGGGACGAAATCATATTTAGAATTTCATTTGAATTTTTGAAAAAGGCAACCGAAGAAACAAAAGGCGCCTGAGCAAAAAGCGCACGGGTGTTTTCATAACTGTAATTTTGTTTGCTTTTCATTACCCCAAAACGCATGAAGCTTCCCGGCATGAGTTTCGTCAGGCTGGGGCAACCATAGTGAAGAGACGGCTGGCTCACATTATGCCCAATTATCAATGTGAAGGGACAAATCTAGAGTCTAGACCCCACTGTGGACTACAAACCTCAAAAAATGAACACACACACACATGCACACATGCACAAATACTGTACATACACACATACATACACACACACAAAATCAGAGCGAAACAATATCACGAGAAAAAGGGATGGCTGTTTTTACTGGCCTGCGCATGGGTTCCACCAAGCCAGTACTGAGTCATTGACCTGTCACGCTAATTGAAAGTTACAGAGTCGAAACCTCAGTGCAGTCTCTCTCACCACTGTCAGGTCTACAGTTACCCTGGCCGGGAATAGGACTAAGCTCAGTGCACAGCACATGTGAGGGAATACCAATGAGGTTCCGCGCTGCCATCCCTGCCCCTCTAGAACACACTCTTTTTTTTCGTCTCCTCCTCCGTCCACCCCTCCGTATGTATGTATGTTTGTTTGTTTATTTATTTATGCATTTATTTATTTATTTATTTATTTATTTATTTATTTATTTATTTATTTATTATCTCGTTTTTTGCTTCCTGTTAGATTGTTGGGGGCACGGAGGTGTGGATAAGCACGTGTCACGGCTCTCTCAATCCCTTACGAGGCAGTCCCACCCAGTGGTGGCGTGCAGGGAAAGCCTGGCCTGCAGCACCCCTGCGCTCTCACTGCGCCACTGATAGCCATGAATGGATTTGGAGCTGGAACGCAAGCGCCCCGGCTCCACCACTGATTACTTTGAGAGAGAAGGAGAGAGAGAGAGAGAGAGAGAGAGAGAAGAGAGAAGAGAGAAGAGAAGAGAGAGAGAGAGAGAGAGAGAAGGAAAGAGAGGTGGAGGGGGAGAGGGGAAAAGAGAGGGAAGTTGGATGGATGGATGAAAAGCTGTGTTTGGATGTTTGGAAGACACAAAGCATGATGGGATGATGAGATTGAGGCCCCTTCGGAAGCGTTTCCCGCTTGTCCGTGGGGGGCTAAGGGAGGGCCGGCCGCTAACTCGGCGTAGATGAGAGGAGGGAGGGAACACCCTTGTCCCTGAGCGATGCACACACACTTCTCCACCTCCCTCCAGCCCACTACCACCAACTAAACAGTGACACACACACACACACACACAAAAGCAGAACTAACTCAGTTCAACAAAAAGTTTCTCTCTTCCTTCCCGTGGCTTTGACTGCTGTTACATGACAGAGTAGCACTCACATGGCACTTGGAATGGTATGGCAATAAGCCAGAAAGCCTTTAATGAACACATTGTACCTTGCATGTAATTCGTAATGGCATTAACAAACTCAAGGTCGCGATGAGGCGATTAGAAGGATGTTTTTTTTTTTTTTGTGAATGGAATGCAATGCTTCGACAGGTTTCTGTTCCACTCGTTCACCTTGTCCTCAGCCCTTCATAAAACAACTCCGAACATGAGGCAAGACAAATTGCATGTAGCAATGCAGGTGTTTCAGTGCGCCCTAGGGTTTAAGCTACTAAATTAAGCCCTCGGGGTGGAAGGGTGGGGGCTGAGGGACTCATGAGGAGGAATGTCTAGCAGGCCTTGGGCTAGTGTAGCAGGGTGGGCCTGAATAGTGAAGCCCTGTCCCTCTGAGCAAAGGAGAAGATGGGAAAGAGACAGAGATAGAGAGATAGAAAAAGATGGAAAATGAGAGAGAGTGTGGTGGAGAGAGAGGGAGAGAGAGAGAGAGAGAGAGAGAGAGAGAGAGAGAGAGAGAGAGAGAGAGAGAGAGAGAGAGAGAGAGAGAAGAGAGAGAGAGAGAGAGAGAGAGAAGGAAAGAGAGGTGGAGGGAGAGAGAGGGGGAAAGAGAGAGGGAAGTTGGATGGATGGATGAAAAGCTGTGTTTGGATGTTTGGAAGACACAAAGCATGATGGGATGATGAGATTGAGGCCCCTTCGGAAGCGTTTCCCGCTTGTCCTGGGGGGGGCTAGGGAGGCCGGGCCGCTAACTCGGCGTAGATGAGAGGAGGGAGGGAACACCCTTGTCCCTGAGCGATGCACACACACTCTCCACCTCCCTCCAGCCCACTACCACCAACTAAACAGTGACACACACACACACACACAAAAAAGAACTAACTCAGTTCAACAAAGTTTCTCTTCCTTCCCGTGGCTTTGACTGCTGTTACATGACAGAGTAGCACTCACATGGCACTTGGAATGGTATGGCAATAAGCCAGAAAGCCTTTAATGAACACATTGTACCTTGCATGTAATTCATGTGCGTAACAAACTCAAGGTGCGATGAGGCGGTAGAGGATGTTTTTTTTTTTTTTTTTTGTGAATGGAATGCAATGCTTCGACAGGTTTCTGTTCCACTCGTTCACCTTGTCCTCAGCCCTTCATAAAACAACTCCGAACATGAGGCAAGACAAATTGCATGTAGCAATGCAGGTGTTTCAGTGCGCCTAGGGTTTAAGCTACTCGTCGCCCTCGGGGTGGAAGGGTGGGGGCTGAGGGACTCATGAGAGGAATGTCTAGCAGGCCTTGGGCTAGTGTAGCAGGG
>NC_063202.1:7098650-7113650 GCF_017589495.1 Alosa alosa
GTCTTTGTGCGTGGCGAAGAACAACAGAAGGTCACGAGCAGGAATGCGGTTGATGTGCTGTTGAATCAGTCGTCTTGCGCAATGCGCTCTCGAACAGCGCCGTGTCGCCGTCCTCATTTGCGCGTCTCCTTATTATCTCCTCACCACAGGAGCCGAGGAATAGCTAGTAGCACCAGCCGAAGGATTTAGCCGCCCGCTCTTCCGAAACGCCTCGCCTCACTTATGCAAAATAAAACAGACGGAAAAGGGGAGATGCAATTATGTAAACTTACTTTCAACAATAACAGAACCCAAAAAAAACCCAGATTGAATGACTGAGAGAGGAAAAGAGAGTGTGTGAGAGAGAGAGAGAGAGAAAAGAGAATGACTTTAATATATGCCTTTACCTCCAGCAAGTGTTTTATATGCAAATGAGTGATGATTCTGTGAGCTCTGAAGAATTGTGCCTCGTTTTATAATTTATTTATTTCTCTTCTTCGCAGAGGAGTGTTGAGCACATCCATCTTTTGTGCCGGCGGATTACAGAGATCTGTTATGGTTTGTTAACATGGGGCTTTTGATTCCGATTTGAAACGAAACCATGTGTAGAATTAGATTAAAAACAATGTGTGTCGGAACGAGGAACCAGCCAGGGAATGTGCCGGACTTCAGCAGGGGTGACGCAAGGCCCTCTCCACCCCTCCGTTCCCATTCATCCCTCTGTTTCCACCTCCGCCTCTTCCTCCTCTCCCCATTGTCAAAGTCGGGCGTTGGCACGAGGTGTGTTTGTGTACCACTGTTGTTTTCAGTAATGGGCTGCAATACCTTAAATAAATCATGTTGAGTTTGGGAGCACCACAGGTTGTGGTTGTGGTTGTCATTGATGAAAAGACCACAGTTTATGCAATAAGTCAGAGAGAGACAGAGAGTGAAATAAACCGAGGGATGAAGAAAAAAGAAAGAAAGTGAGGGATGTGCAGCAGAGGGAATAAGAGTCTGAGCAGTTTGGGGAAAGGCAGGCTTTCAGAAGCACGTGTCAGTCTCTTTACAGAGTGTAATTGTACACTGAAGGCTGCTGGAAAAACTGTCATGCGTTGAGTTCCACCGGGGCTCTCGCATCTGCTGTTAACACCTACTACAGGCATCTCTTTCAGGGATCCTCTCATACGCCCCTTTTTACAAGGCCTGAGAAACACATCAGGGTGCAACTGAGAACCCCAGCTTGGATTGTGGGTGTCGAAGGCTGCGCTGTTAGCTCATCCACTTTACAGAGACAGGTGTGTGTGTGTGTGTGTGTGTGTGTGTGTGTGTGTGTGTGTGTGTGCAATGTGTGTGTGTGTGTGTGTGTGTGTGGGGGGGGGGGTAGTGGTGTTTGTGTGTATATTGACATCTGTCTGGTGATGTGTGCATGTTTGTCTGTGCTAGACCATATGTGTGTATGTTTTAGGTGTGGGTGCATGTGTGTGTGTTTGTGTGTGGTTGTGTGGGCAGCCAATGTTCATTACTATACACTGACATCTTGTCAATAAAGTGGGCCTTTTCACTTTGTCCCTGTAAGCACTCGCTGTGCATTTTGCGGCACCACTGGGAAATGTCCACAGCACTGTTTTACATGAAGCCTAACCACAGGGCATACGGAGGGAGTAAGGAGAAGCCGAGCGCTGATTAATTACGTCCCAACCTGATTGTGACATGCTATCTGCTGCTATTAATTGCCTGGGATAATTGCAGCCGATTGTAATTGCATCCTCTGACTTCAAAAGTATACTATGTCCGACATCAATCTTCATAGCCCAAACCCTGCAATTTGGAGTAAAACTTCATTCGCTGCGGCGAGTTAGTAATTCATTGCGACGCTGATTTAAGGGTTTAAGAGAGGAGGTAGGAGGAGGAGCAGGAGGGGGCTTTGGTTGTTGTCAGAGAAGATAGGTTAGACAGACAGGTTTAAACAGGATCTCCCTGTGATATTGCTATGCTGCACCGCTTGGGGTTATAAAAAATAATTTGGCATGAGAGTGAGAGGCAAACATCTTTAAATGTTTTGAGGTGGCATATTACGGTTTTCGCAACTTTCATTGTGCGAGTCTCTTTGCTTTTAATTCACTTCTAAATGAGTGCCATTATTCTCACTCACGCATACTATTATTGAGAAGAAAAAATTGGCATAGATATTGCATTAAAAATCTTAAGCAAGCATTAATGAGAAAATAATGCTTGCCAAATGATTTTCACCTTCCATTTAAAACTAGGGAGAGAAGGCACAGGTATAACATATTAAAGGAGGGGTCCATGAAAGGCAAAAGTCTGTTATATGTCATTGTGGCAATAACTCCCCCTATTAGTCTGAAAGAATAAAGAGAGATAAATGGAGCCGTTATGGCATATTTTATCCAATTTTGGCACATTTTTTCATTAAGAGCCCAAACCTTTTATGCACGCACCGACACACACACACACACACACACACACACACACACACACACACACACACACACACACACACACAGAGACACAAGCACACAGACATACAGTACACACACACACACACACACACACACACACACACACACACACACACAAATATAAAATGTCAAATGAAGCACAGACTTGTGTTTGCATTTCCAACAGTTTCTTGGCAGTATGTTTAAAGCCTCTGAAATGAACAATGTAATTATGGAGAGAGAGAGAGACAGAGAGAGAGAGAGATAGAGAAAAAGAAAGAGAGGGGAGAGAGAAGGAGAGAGGGACTAGAACTTTTTTTTGAAAGCTTGAGAAAGGCACAAGAACAATCAGCGGCTTAAGCCTGTTTTGGTCCGGCCAATAATCTTAGCCACCACAAGCGCTGCAGTTCAGTTTACAAGACAGAGGAAATCTCCCTGTCCGCTCACCTTTCCTCTGTCCCGTGTAGTTCTGCCCTCTTTCCTCTCCTTTACTCCTTCATCCTTTCTTCTCAACTCATCACAGCGCTCGTCTCTCGTTATCCTTCCTTTCCTCTTCTTCTTCTCTGACCTGCCTTTTTGCCTTCTGCCTCTTCTAGGTTTCATTAACAGGAACAACAAAGAATGTCAGGCAAACACTTCTCCCTTCCTCTCTCCCATTGTCTGTTTGTCTGCATGAAAAAGGAGAAGAAAAGATGGAGGGAGCTGGAGAGGGTGCAGATTTGGTGGAGAACCGCAGAGGGAGGCGGGAGGTGGAGGGGAGACTTGGGTAAAAGAAGAAGAAGGGAAAAAAAGAAAAAGAATCTCGACTTTGGTTTTTCGAGCCCACTGGCAGGACTAAACAAACAGTGCTGTCTTGGAACGGGCGAGGGGTTTTTTTTCTCTACTCAAGCAGGCAGAGCCACATTAACTGTAACGGCCCTTGATCTGCAAGAGTGGAGAGCGCTGTCGGCACGCCTAATAAACACTTCATTTAGTTTTAATGGTGGCGGCGCCTCGCCGCTCGCCTTCAAAAGCACCCTTTATTTGGGTCATTTATGCCTCTTCCTCCGAGGAGCGCCCGAGGGACGACAGATCCAGTCCACATCGCAGCGCAGCCCGAACGTTTGAAACCGAGGGGGAAATTAATAGGGCTATCTCTGAAAAATAAATAAGTGATGGGGTTTACCCCAGCAAAGAGCCCAGAGAGCTTATTAAGGGTGGAGAGAAGGGGAGGGGGGAGAAGGATAGAGAGAGAGAGAGAGAGAGAGACAGGGAGGGAAAAAAAGAAGACATTTTAATGTGAATTTTGCACCTTTTAATGTGCTGCTTTTTTCTCTGTCCCTCCTCCTCTCTCTCTCTCTCTCTCTCTCTCTCTCTCTCTCTCTCTCTCTCTCTCTCTCTCTTTCTGACGTTCTGTCCTTCTGTCTTGCTTTGGTTCTCCTTCTCCTCCTGCTAGTCTCTCTCATTTTCACATATAGTAATTGTAAACATGCCAATTATGGATTGTGCACAAGTTAATTACTGCATATGCAGGGCCCCCGAGGGACGCTGGGTAAAGTGTGTGTGCTGATAAAGCCCCCACTTCACACACATATGCCTCCACTCCTCGCTGGCCCCCTCCAATGGTGGCAGCCCTCCCCCCCTGAGAGTGGACCAATGGGGGCCCATCCCTAGAGTCCGCAGCAGCCCAAGGACCAATTAGTATTAAGGAGGAATTAATCTAAATGGAACACAGCCACCGCGGCAGGTCTTCTCGAGGTGAAGAGGAATTAGCTGGAGAGCCGAGGCAGGAAGTGATGTCGCGCAGCTTCCCCCCCTCCGTAGCCCTGCACCACCACACACTGGTGCTCCCTTACCTTGCCACCCTCTCCCGCTCCTGGAAAATGCCGAGGTAAATTAGACGAGAAAGGATCTGAGAGCGCTTTGATAGGTAGGACATCAGGAAACGAATGTTGTGGGAAGTAAGAAAAGCACACATCAAACACAAACAACTTAAAAGGCTCGTTTGAGAGTATGTTTCGGGAGTGTTTTTTATTTGCTGTTTTGTTTGTTTTTTTTGTTGTCGTCGCTGTTGATGACGATGCCCCCGTTGGTGTTGATCTGTTTTGATGTTTTGATTCCCCTTCCTTTTCATCAGACGCTGTGTGGATCTCTCGGCTCCTTCTTTTGGTCTTTTTCTTCTTCTGATTTTCTTTCTTCCAGACGTTGTCTTCCTGTTTCTGCCCAGCTGTCTGTCAGCTCCCATCAGAGGGCTAGATAGGGATTCATGCACTGTTTGAGTATTGATTCAGGGTGGGAGCTCAGGGGCCTGGGGGGGGTCATCAGCAGTTGGGGGGGGACATGGTGGATGGGGGCATCGCGTGGATATGGCTCCATTAGAGTCCTGGGGAGAGGTGCCGTAGGGTTGTTGGATGAGGGAGTGGACCACCTTGACCGCAGCTGCAGTTTACAATCGATTAACTCCGACTGGGTAAAGATGTCACTGGGAGGTTAATACCGGCCCCCGCCCCCGTATGCGTGCGATTACGCTACATTAGCCCCTTCTTTGGTCAAACAGTGGGAAGGGTCTCGCTAAGTTAATTAGCACTTTCTTATGATATCAGGTGATGGCTGTAACAAGGCCCGACGCTCATTGATTCCTGTTTTTTTTATCCTTTTCAGCCGTTCGGCCCTCAGACCATCCCCGACTTAATGGACATACTCACTAGCGTGTTTGACTACCTGGAAACAATTAGCCGCTGCTGCCCCATAGCTCGGGCTAATATAAGTTGGGGGGAGAAATGGGGTGCGGCAAATAGAAGAGAGATGCAGGAAGGTGATGGGGTTAGTTTTTTATGCGAAAGACCAAGTAAAAAGGATTTTCATGAAGCTCACATACTCAAGCCTCTACTCTAATCGTTTTATATTGATAATCCCTATTTCTCTTGTAAAGTACAAAGGTTCCTTGCATACTTGCAGGGGAGCTTGCATACTGTAGTCTAGTCTTCATATATTGACAACTTCTCTCTCTCTTTCTCTGTCTCCTTCTCTTCACTATATCAGGATTGTACTATATGAAAATCCTGGAAATGGCATTCAACCCTTATTGGTGTTTGCAGATTGTTTAGCAGCAGGCCAGCTGCTGTTAACACTTTCTGGTCCTGAAGACAGCAGAGGAAAAGGTGCGCTAGCAACACCCCCCAAATCACTGATGTGCAGTGTGACTATCTCCCTCTCTCCTCTCTCTCTCTCTCTCTCTCTCTCTCTCTCTCTCTCTCTCTCTCTCCCTCTCCCCCTCTCTCTCTCTCTTTCTCCCTGCACCTTCACCCTTTGGCAGAGGCACAACGAGGCAGCACTAATTTCTTCCTTTGCCAATTAAATAATAAAGGTGTCACGTCACGTGCGGGACCCAGCCTCTCTCTGTGTGTACCCACCACTCGCGGCCTCGTCCTAGCACCCTTAATCCCTCTGTTACAACGGCGCCATTGTCTTTGCTTTGCCTGATTCATTATGTTTTCATCTCTCCTTTTCCTTTTCTCTCTCTCTCTCTTTCCCGTCTCTTTCTTTCTTTCTTTCTTTCTTTCTTTCTTTCTTTCTTTCTCTCTCACTCTTTTTGCTTTCATCCTTCACCCTTCTTGGCCTGTTCACGTTCTCACACTCACTCCTCCCTTGTTGTTAAAAGGAAGTCATAGCTGTAGATTTATAGTGTTTTTCTCCTGCTCTGTATCTATCCATCTCTTAAGCTTTTTTTTGTTCTTTTTTTTCTTAACCATACACACCTGATACTGTTTGTTTTCCTAGCCTCTCTCTCTCTCTCTCTCTCTCTCTCTCTCTCTCTCTCTCTCTCTCTCTCTCTCCCACCCCTGTGATGTGTAGCTTCAGGGCCCTTGACTGGAGCTCTAGATGAAGAAGCTCATGTGTCAGTGGCGGTGGAGGGAATTAATCACAACTCAATAAGCACTCTGATGAAGATTCAAGAGATGCTTGTCGTGAAAGAGCCGTCAGGTGGGCCTGTCTGCCTGCCTGCTCTCAGGCTGTCAGGACACGGAGCTGGGGCCTGTTTGGGGTCCACTCTTACCCGCAGGCAACAGTCAAGGCGACCCCCCCCTCCCACAAACACACACACACACACAATTACACTCATCTTGGTTCAAAAACCTCCTGAACCCTGAACTTTGACCATACGAAGGGCACATTTATCAGTGCAGAGCACACATAGGAGGAAAAAAGAAACACAAACACTCACACACACACACACACACACACACACACACACACACACACACACACACACACACACACACACACACACACACACAAGCATGCCACACAAGCCCTAGAGGAGTGTGTGACCATTCTCAGCCGGTAACACCCCTTCTGTGTTAAAGACAGAGTCACGTACTGTAAAGTAGATGTTATGGCGGCGTGACAAATTTCCCCGCTTGATTTACTGGCTACAGATAGGGGCGGTTTCCAGCCCGCAGGCCACTAGGGTCACGGGGACACTACAGGCACACCGAACAGTAAATATTCACTAAAACACTACAAATTATAAATCTACTGCCATTGGAGCCTACGATTTGTTCTCTTGTCTCTTTGCTCTTATTACCCCCCCAGCCACCAGTGCCCCTGCCCCTTCGCCTGTTGTACATTCCTCAGGGTAATTTACAGCATGGCTCCGAGCAGAGAGCTTAATTTCAAGGCACAAATGAAAGCGTTTGTGGCATATTGACATATTTTTCTTGTTAAGCAATGTTTAAGGTAGAGATACACACAGCGGTAATTGCAGGTTTTGCAGTGAGCGGCAGCTGAATGCACAAACATCAATGCTGCCCTCCTCTCCTCTCCTCCCCAAATGCTCAAATCAAAACAAAAGATAATATTACAGATAGCGAGCCGCAGAGGTATGTCATCCACATTTAACTCCTCGCGTGCCAAGGCGAAACATTCTTCTGGAGTAGAAAAGGATGGGAATAACAAGCCGCTCTAACCAGGAGGCAGGGTTGCTGGGAAGAAGGGAAGGCAACAACAACCTGAAAAATCTAGGGCAGGGATCTGAAAAATTAGGACGGGCGAAGTTGTAACGTTGTTGTGGAATAACAAACACGGGCCCAAATTAGTAACTAACAATAAACCCCAGAACTCACGATAAGCTAAGCAAGGCACCAGAGTTGGTAACATGGAATTATAATGATGAAATGTCGATTGTTTTTCCTTCTCTTCCCGTACTGAAACCTCACGCGTTGCTGCGGCCTGCGTTGTAAATTGGGCTCTGGCTTCTTGTAAATATGAAATATGTCTCTGCTCATTAGCGATCACCGCCTCTCTGCTCTGTGTTTATGGGCACACACAGTGCGGTACTGGATATGGTGATGGTAACTGGCTTCCCCTCTTGACGTCGGTGTGGTGTTAACCATCCGGTAAGCCGGCCGCCATCTCAGAGTCGCAGCGCTGAGCGAGAGAGCGAGTGAGCAGGGGCCTCTCTGCGGAGTGTTTGTTTGTGCTGTCTTTTATTATGCCTGTCTGTTTTTCGGCTCTTGTTAATTGGCTTTGTGGCGGGACAGGAATGTGCAGTTGCAGTGTCACGGCTCCCAGGGCAGGAAGAGCCTCAATTACCCCAGAGCGGGGTGGGGTGAGGAGGGGAGGGGAGGGGTGAGGAGTGCGGAGGGACCTGGCGCACAGCTGTCCGCCATGATGCCGAGCGACAGCACAGCCTTCTTGGACGGTGTGTGGGGGGTTGCCTTGTGGTTGGACCAGCTCAAGCTTTGTTTTGTGAAGAGATCGTAGGCGTGTGTGTGTGTTTGTTTGTGTGTGTGTGTGTGTGTGTGTGTGTGTGTGTGTGTGTGTGTGTGTGTGTGTGTATGCACAGTGGTGAGGGTTATATATGGTGTGTGTATGTGTGCGGTTGTGAGAGGGGCCAGTGGTGCGATGTAAAGTTGCTGCAAGGCGACATTTTTCTTTTTGCTCTCGGATTGAAGCAGTTTTGAAACACAGCCCCACCCCTCACCCTGTCTGCCCATTTACAGTATGTGTGGCCAATTAGGCAGTGGGTTATGAGGCAGAGTGAGGATTAAAATGGACCATTTTCTTTTCCAGAGTGCACACTCGTCATTACCCACTTTAACCAGCTGTGGCGTAAAAATGGAAATGTGTGTGTGTGTGTGTGTGTGTGTGTGTGTGTGTGTGTGTGTGTGTGTGTGTGTGGTGACAAAGGCCCAGATCATTTTCTCTCCGAAGCAAACACACTGATTTACAACTCACTGACTTACATTCAATCACTTAAGTCAACTCCAATGCATCTTGAGTCCTTCATAACTTTGTGTGGAATAACACTACTGAGGTCCTTGGAATCAGTGTCCTGGCTCTATTGTGTGTGTGTGTGTGTGTGTGTGTGTGTGTGTGTGTGTGTGTGTGTGTGTGTGTGTGTGTGTGCGCGTGTGCGTGCGCGTGTGTGTGCGCGTGTGTGTGCGCGCGTGTTGATAAATGCCTGTCGTCACACTCCTGTAAGTCACTTTGGATAGAAACATCTGCTAAACGACTGTATGTAAAACAGAGGGCCATTGTGTTTGTTGGAGGGGCGGCGTTCTCCGCAGCTGCCGCTGATTGGGGGGGGGGGGGGGGTGGTATTTGCTCTCGTCCCGTGGCGAGGGGTGCCTAATGATGGATGCGATTAGTGATGAGCGGCTACGCCCGGAATGTCCCGCGCGGAGGGTCCGGCCCGTGCAAGGAGCTCTCCCCCTGTTCAAGATTGATCACTTTTCAAGTCCAGAGTCCCGTATGTGGGGACACCTCATTGTTGTGTTGTATCAAGAGGAGTCTCCTTTCTCAAAGGGGCCGAGGGGTGGGGGGGGGGGGGCTGGTAAGATGGAAGGCTGTCTAATGAACCTTGTGATGGCTTGCTTTGAGGCAGCCTTGTCAAACGCCTGTCTGTGTGGGCAGTGACAGCTCGCGAGGCAAGCGCGTTAGCCAGCAGGACGTATTTATTTGTCCGGCACGGTCCAGCTCCAGGCCCGTCTGTGACGCAAGGCAGGCCCCAAGCCTCACGTTGAAGGCGCTCACTTTGCCTCCTTGCTTTGAAACTTGTGACTCCCCCTCAAATGACTGTTGACACTGTGGAGAAGCATCTAATAGGAGTGTGTAATGGGCTCTGATGACAAACTACACGCTTGGAGGACCATGTAATCTCCCTGCAATTAATTAAAGTGCGTCCTGCATTTTCTCTCTCTATTTCTCGTCCCCCTCTTCAAACACACACACACACACACACACACACACACACACACACACACACACACACCCTGCTCACCACTCCCCACCTCCCCCCTTTCTCCAACCAGATGCCTCTAAATAAGTGGGAATAGCATTGCTGTCAGTGGTTAAAATGAAGAGCCAGCATCTTAAACAAAGAGGGGTGCTGAGAGAGAGGGATGGAGAGAGAGAGGGAGGAAGGAGGGATGGAGAGAGGGAGGGAAGGAGGGAGAGAATGTCCTCGGCAGCCCAACATCTGCACCTCTGGAGCTGTAATTACCCACGGCGGCTCAGCTTCTTCTCCTCACGCTGCCAGACGGATTCCTCACTCACAGCACCACGCCGGTGCTGCCAGCCAGGGCGCCCGAGACAGACATCCAGACTCCCCGTCTACATCTTAGAGAGAGAGAGAGACAGACATCCAGACTCCCCATCTACATCTTAGAGAGAGAGAGAGAGAGAGAGACATCCAGACTCCCCATCTACATCTTAGAGAGAGAGAGAGAGAGAGGACATCCAGACTCCCCATCTACATCTTAGAGAGAGAGAGAGAGACAGACATCCAGACTCCCCATCTACATCTTAGAGAGAGAGAGAGACAGACATCCAGACTCCCCATCTACATCTTAGAGAGAGAGAGAGAGACAGACATCCAGACTCCCCATCTACATCTTAGAGAGAGACAGACATCCAGACTCCCCATCTACATCTTAGAGAGAGAGAGAGAGACAGACATCCAGACTCCCCATCTACATCTTAGAGAGAGACAGACATCCAGACACCCCATCTACATCTTAGAGAGAGAGAGAGACAGACATCCAGACCATCTACATCTTAGAGAGAGAGACAGACATCCAGACTCCCCATCTACATCTTAGAGAGAGACAGACATCCAGACTCCCCCCATCTACATCTTAGAGAGACAGACATCAGACTCCCCATCTACATCTTAGAGAGAGAGAGAGAGAGAGAGACAGACATCCAGACTCCCCATCTACATCTTAGAGAGAGAGAGAGAGACAGACATCCAGACTCCCCATCTACATCTTAGAGAGAGACAGACATCCAGACTCCCCATCTACATCTTAGAGAGAGAGAGAGGGAGAGAGAGAGACAGACAGACAGACAGACACCCCATCTACATCTTAGAGAGAGAGAATGAGAGAAAGAGAGGAGAGAGAGAGAGAGAGACAGACAGACAGACAGACAGACTCCCCGTTTCCCCATCTTAGAGTGAGAGAGAGAGAGGAGAGAGAGAGAGAGAGAGACAGAGTTATAACATGTAGAGACAGAGACATGCCTGAGAGGTGTAGTGGGAGACAGGAGGAATACAAAAAGTGTGTGAGTGTGCGAGACAAGCAGACAGACACAATGATACGTCTAACTGCCAGAGAGGGAGAGAGAGAGAGAGAGAGAGAGAGCAACAGAGCTGGAGGACTGACTGTCAGGTTGTGGGGTAACCTGCCACCCCTGCAGTCTGCTGATGGGTATTGTAAGCCAGTGTCCTGTTCTCAGGGCCTGGTCTAGTGCATTTAATAGCCTGTGTACCATAGACGTCCACACATCCGATCTGTCTTTCACAGTACATGTAGCCAGGGAGGAAAACAACAGGCTTGTCATTTTGGTTAAGCTCTTTGAAAGCTACTTTATAGCACCTTTCATTGGTGCCTTAAAAAGGAAAGTCAGATTTTTATTGAAACCGATGCAGAAATGTAACAATGTAGTGTCATTTAAAAAAATAATGTTTTTGTCATTGAAATCCACCAATTTTAACCTGTCTAAACTGTAGCTGTATAATTGTAATCTTATCTAGATTGTGCTGGTATGTCGAGAGAGTCAGTAATGCCATCACTGTCACTACAAGTTTTGCTCTCTCCGTACAAGTGTCATGGCATTGTGTTCCATTGACTGGCTCGACCTTTCTGACAATTTGTCATGACTGACTTCTCATCCTGTTAGCCTTCCAACTTAATGTAACATCAATAATTACCCCTGGGCACATTAGGAGGCAGTACCTCCCACTCTTTATATTATATTGTTTTCTCACTTCACTTTTCTCTCCTCTCCTCGGAGATATTGATCCCTAGCCAGAGAGCAATTAGGCCCATTTGGGAGATAATTCCTCCATCTTCTTTTATTTTTATAAGTAAATGAGAAATTCTCCATGCTTTGTGTAAGTTTTGATAGGAGCTATCAGTTTTGAGTTGCCAGTGCCATTGATTTGATTAAAGGCATTATGCATTGTCTAATGAGTTTTACACTTGGCTGGCTGGAGAATAATCACTGAGTGCTTTCTGACCCAGAATTCAGTGCGCCCCCTCCCCCACCCCCCACCCCCAAACCCTCCTCTCCCCGAAGAAAGAGGCCAGAAGCACAGTGTGCACAGACTCTGAGAAAATCAATGGAGCCCTTTATTCGAAAAAACTTATTTGTTTCGTTTTTTTTCCCCCTTTGCTTTCTTTTCCATCAAAATTGATTCTCATACTTGGTTTGCTTCAATTTCCATTTTCCATAAGTGTTCAATAGATGCGTGTGGAATTAATATGAAGATTAGGTATCGGCTATATGCAAGGGATCGTTCCCGAGAAGGAGAGAGGGAAAAAAAGCGAAGAAGCGAGTGAGTTTGTTCCGCGGCAATTTGCCTGGCAATTAAAGAGCTGGAGTGCGATAGCAATAGACGGGAGTTCTTCTGGTGTTGTTATTTTTGTTTGTTTGTTTGTTCTGCGGGCATTTAAAATTTGACAGAGAGCCCCTTCATGAGACGCGAACGTCAATTTCTCCCACCTGGATCCAGTCAGAATTGCGGCGCATAAAAGATGGGCCAAATGCGCCTGTCGCATATTGCACCCTTCCTCCCCCTAAGAGCCAATCCGTCTTGCTTAGGGAAGCAATCTAAGGTGGAGTAGATAAACTAATATTAGTGTCTAACCTCAGTCAGACAATACAAATGATGGGATGATTTTTCATCTCCTTATGCATACAGGGAAATATGAAAAATGGCGCTTTAGGAATATTTGCTCGATCTCGGGCTCAAACGGCGGTCGGCAGAGCGCCCTGGGCCACAGCAACCTCTGCTTCCCAGACGAGAGTGATGAGAAGATTATGCCCGCCCGTCGCCCTGTTTGCAGAAACACACACACACACACACATAATCGTCCGCCACCACACACCCACCCACCCACCCGCCTGTCATCCCCTGTGCTCATTCAAACGACCACGACCATATGAAGACACACACACACACACACATATACACACACTCATTCTTGCTTTGTCTGTTTTTCTCTCTCTCTCTCACTCTCTCTCTCTCTCTCTCTCTCGCTGTCTCTCTCACACACACACATACACACACACACACACATGAGGAAGCGAAGAGGCCATGCCACCATGATTGACAACCCTGGGTGACATAATTCTCCCAGTCATTTCTCTTGGTCCGAACGCTTTATTGTTCCTGCTGCTAGGGAGTCTCGAGAGAGCGCCGCAGATAAACCTGTCATTTATCAGACCCCCCTTCACTCACTCACTCTCTCTCTCACACACACACACACACACACACACACACACATACACACACACTAAAATGCCTCTTATGGGGGTAATCTGCCTGCGCTATGGTGGATGGCTATTCATCACCAGCATCTGAGGCAGGCAGGTCATGGCTCTCATCATTTCCACAGCTTGGAAGAAAACACTCCTCCACAGGGCCGTAGACACAGAGAGAGAGATTGAGAGAGAGAGAGAGAGAGAGAGAGAGAGAGAGAGAGAGAAAGAGGTAGAGTAAGACATTCATACAAATACAGAATGAATGACAGTTAGAGAAAGAGGGAGGGAGACAGAGAGAGAGAGAGAGAGAGAGATAGAGAGAGTGTGTGTGTGTGTGTGTAAGAGAGAGAAAGATGTGAGGGATCTATGGGGGGCAGAAGGGATTGGGGGGCTCTGGATCAAACCCAGGGCAAACAGGCGCGTCCACTGCAGCAATAACGGCGCATTAAGGCCAGGATTGACACGCGCTCTCTCTCTCACTCACACACACACACACACACACACACACACACACTGGGGGCCCCCTCTCAGACGTGATTAAATCTGATATGAGTGCTTAGCGCCAGGATCTCCGTGGCTGGAACCCTTGCTCCCTGGGCTCTGCGCCCCAGTCTCCAGCCTCCTGCCTTGGGGCCTTAGCCTGTGAGCCCCTGGTAATACCCCCTCTGTCCAGCCTCTCCACCCCCCATCTCTGGACAGCCCTGAACCAACAAGACTGCAGATGCAGCCTCCTGCACAGTCTTGGGCATTAAGAGCATTAGGAGCATTAAGTGTCCAACACGGGTGCCTCAGCAGTGGATGAGGTTAGAGGTGTGTGTAGTGTAGTGTAGTGGAGTGGAGTGGAAGGGAGTGCTGCCGGATGATGGCTCAAATCGCCACGGCTACAAGGCTACACGCTACAACTACTGCATAGATATGTGTGATACGTGATGTCTGAAGGAAGAGCTCTCTGTGTGTGTGTTTTAGTGTGTGTCTCTGTGAGTGTGTGTGTGTGTGTGTGTGTGTGAGAGAGAGAGAGAGAGAGAGAAAGAGGTGGAGTTTGTGTCTAAATTTGTCAGTGTTTTAGAGAGAGGAAGGGAGAATGTGTGAATGTGTGTGTGTGTGTGTGTGTGTGTGTGTGTGTGTGTGTGTGTGTGTGTGTGTGTGTGTGTGTGTGTGTGTGTGTGTGTGTGTGTGTGTGTGTGTGTGCGCGAGCGCCTCTGTGTTCCTCTTCTACCCTTTCTCCCGGCCACTGGATAAACTGCTGAATCCTGCTGTGTGTGTGTCCGTCTGGTGTAATTGGTGTGAATGTGTGTGGTCTGCTTAGAGCGCTCAGGCTGTCCACGTGCGGCTACTCCCGCAAGTCCTGGAAGTTTCATTTCCAGCATATTATGCCGCCTCGCACCTCAAACGCCGCCTTGTTCTCTCGGCAAAAACACACTCTGTTTACCCTCTCTCCTTCATTTCAGCTTCTTTCAACCACCTTCTTTACATCAATATATATACATTTTTTCTCTCTTTTTGTCCCTCTATCTTTCTCACTTGCTCATTCCTCCTTTATTTCTCTGCCCTTTTTTTTTTTTTTCGATTTTGTTTTATTCAGCAAAATAACTTCTTCCCCGTCCCCCCGATAAATCATTGTGTTTGAGGTAGTGGCTCCAGCTTGGCTCTGATGAGATAAGCCGCTCTCATCTCGCGCGTCGCCATGGAGATTTATTGGCCTGCGATAAGCAACAAGCTAGCCATCACTCTCAACCAAATAGACTACCCCCCACCACCACCACCACCACCATCACCACAATACACACACACACACACACATACACACACACACACACACACCCACACA
>NC_063202.1:7121150-7133650 GCF_017589495.1 Alosa alosa
GAGAGTTGGAGAGGATGACATGAAGCGCAGTCAAAATAAAGCACTAGTACCGCTGTTAGCAAGATGATGCAAAAACCTTTTTTAGCTTTCAATTAGACAAAAAAAAATTAGGCAAAACAATTTCAATTGGGCAAAAAGAAAAAAAAAAAAAAAAAAGAGTTGAAAAAGTTAGCGTGTACTTTCTGGTGGCGCTGAGAATAATGCAAACGAGGTGTTTGGTTTGTGTGTGTGTGTGTGTGTGTTTGTGTGTGTGTGTGTGTGTGTGTGTGTGTGTGTGTGTGTGTGTGTGTGTGTGTGTGTGTGTGTGTGCGTTCACATTGGAATGTGCAGGAGGCAGAGCTCCCCGCCAGGCTGCCACGACTCCAGGCGCTTCCCCATTGGCTGCCTCCAGGAGATTAAAGAGAATAATTGCCACTTGATTGGCCCTTTAAATTTTCATGAACCCCTTTCATAATATGTGGTTGCGTTTCCATTTTTATGGGGCATAATAATGGCATATAATTTGACTTGTTTAACTTAAGAGGGACCTTTTTTCTGCAGAATGCCTGGTATGTCTCTCTTCAGGTTCGTCCAGCTAGAACACGACCAGTGTGTGTGTATCCCTAAACACGGTGGTGTTGGTGTTCTGTCCTGGCTTTGTAAATAGGAGCACATTAAGTGCATTGGACCGATGCCCGATGACACACACACACACACACACACACACACACACACACACACACAGAGAGAGAGAGAGAGAGAGAGCACCAGTCTGATCATGCTCTGTTTTACTGATTCACTCTCACACAAGCTGGGTGATCGTTAATGCCCTCTATATTTTGATGACTAACTTGACAAATTATTGTCTTTTCTTTTACACTTCAATTAGGCACACACATACCCAGACACGTACTTAGTCTGCTTGTGACTATAACAGTTTTTGTCTTACATGAAGTTAAGTTAAGCATCTCTGGTCTTAAGAATAAGGGTCCCGTTCCTCAGAAGAATTGCTACTGAAACATATCCACATGATATAGTCTGGCGTATTTCATGCTGTGATGAGAGCATCTCCTAAATCATATAAATATTTTATTGCTATTGGTACCATCATTTCGGATAATCTAATCTTTCCTCCATGTGCTGGGGAGAAGGAATAACTTGTTTGTGGTTGAAGGTGAGGTTTTCTGTATTTATGCTATTTGGTAGCTAGGCTCTTTGATGCTATTTGGAGTTGCCACACACAGAGGTCCCGTTGAGTGTGGGAAAGATGGTTGTGGCCTGGGCTGACTCTGGAGGTCCTAGTCCGGGTCTCCTCGTTCACATGGGGGAGGGCTATGGGAGGGGCCACGCAAGGGCAGCATCCAGCCTATATCTAATATCACTCACTCTCTTTTTCTCACTACTGTCTCTGTCTTCCCTTCTTTTTGCTCCCCTTTGTCTCTCTTTCACTTTCTTTTTCTCTTGTCTTTGTCTTGCTTTCTTGCTCTCATTTTGTAAACTCCTCTCGATTTCCCTGGGTGCGACTTAACGTTTTATTTCACTTGTCAGAAAGAGTAACAAATCTATTGTGGTGCGATTATTATGGCTTCCTGCATAGTCACTCATCACCAGAGCAATTAAAAACTGTAAATAAGGCGTCTATCCCCAACACTGTAACCCAAACAATGGGCTCCCCGTGGAAAGGTTCGTTTGAAGGGAGCGGTGTTGGGGGATGCTCTCTCTCTCCCTCCCTCCCTCCCTCACTCACTCTCTCTCTCTCGGCCTCCATCATGTTCCCTCTGTCTTTCTTAGAGCCCCGGCGTTAATTAGGACGCTGGTCCTCTCTCAGCTGCCGTGCCGCCCGCAACGGGCAGCTTAACGCAATCACAGTGACACATATTTCTCGACACGAGATGAAGTTGTTTACTTTTGTGTCTGGTCTGGCATTACGACACACCACTTTTGTGTCATGGCGCGCCACAGATAATGTAATTGTGGCGGAGACATGTGTTCAGACGAGCTGGAAACGGCCAGTGCCAGCAGAGAGAGAGAGAGAGGGAGAGAGAGAGAGAGAGAGAGAGAGAAAAAAAGGCAAAAAAGGCAAAACAATCTAAAAAAATGATGCCGTTTTATATTTGGGCAAACACTATAAAAAAACTCAAGCGATCGGACAAATGTAGTGGAGAGATAGTGAGTAAAGTGAGTGATTTTACGGAGAGTAATGCGTGAGAGTCAGTGTTTGCAATGGGGCACGAGTGCCACTCTTAGGGCCATGACACATGAGCCAACTCTTTGATCAATGTTGCTGGGTAACCGCATAACAGGTTCCATGTGTTCTAATAGGATGGTCATGATCACTTGCATACTGATGATTTAAGTTCTCCAGAAAAGTCCAGGGAATTCCAGAACAACAGTACCCAGGAACATTGCCCAACAACATTGCTCAGAAAGATGTGTGTGTATCATCAGTTTTGGTGTTCTTTAGTCAGGTCATCACCATATGCACCATACACTTCCCTTTCTATCTTCTATCTCTTTTGACTGTTTTTCTGGCTGGTGCTTAAACTTCTGCACTCTCGTCCTCTGGTTGTCTTGTGGTGTTTACTAAGTACTAAGTAGTGTTTATTGTTTCTCTAAGGTCTATTTTTTTATAATGTAGCTTCAATGGTAGTCCTCATTTGTAAGTCAATGTAGATGAAAGCTTTAGCTAAATGAATAAATGTAGATTTAATGTCCAGCTCATCAGTGTGGGACCTCAAAGTACAGTGCATACTTAAAAAGTCATACGGAAAAGTGAGGCCCTCAATCCTGCGGGAAGGCATCGGTCCAATGCACTTAATGTGCTCCTATTTACAAAGCCAGGACAGAACACTAACACCCCCGTGTTTAGGGATACGCACACACTGGTCGTGTTCTAGCTGGACGATCCTGAAGAGAAATGTGTTACATTTGTATCTTTGAGTCACCTGAGGTCACCTCACCTGTAGTTTTTGGAAACTCTCAGAAACGCCTCCCCCTCTGCAGGCCTGGGCTGTGCTGTTTTAGCAGTAGAGAGCCGTAGTCAGATTGCAGAAAATGATGAACATCCTCCTACGGAGTAAAATAACAAAAAAAAGTGAAGAGTACAAATTCCGCTACATAGTGATTAGGGCTCGTGCAGTGGTGTAAAATGAGAGGTGCGCACATAATCCGTGTTTCTCTTAGAGAGACAAAAGGAGCTCTTTGTAGTTTCCAGTCGGAGACATGTGGATCGTGTCATGTATGGGGTGTCAGGATGCAAGGACGGGTGTTCATGAATTACTAACGAACCGAGCTGGGCAGGTGGGAGAGATAGGGAGAGAGAGAGAGAGAGAGTGAGAGAGGGAACAAGGGATAGAGAGAGTGAGAGAGAGGGAACAAGGGATAGAGAGAGAGAGAGAGAGAGGGAGTGGGAGCTGAGTGGAGGAGCTCGGGAACAGGCTGTGAGTGGTGCCAGACTCCTAGGGCCTCGCTGGAGGCTATATGCCTTACCAAGATCCTGTTTACAGTTATGAGAGGAAGCTGCCAGCCATGCATTACCATAAGTTTTGCCCGCAGTGCTCAACGGAAATCTCTTTTCTCTCATGAGCTTGGCTTCTCTCTCTCTCTCTCTCTCTACCTCCAATTTGTTTGTGCTCCCTCTTCTTTTCCTCCTCCTCCTCCTCCACTCTCATTCACTCGTTCTGCTCGTTTCTCTCTCTCCCTCTCTCTCTCTCCCTCCTCTGGCTCTCTTCCTCTTCCTCTCTTGAGCTCTCATTCCCCTGCTTGTCTCAGCTTCAGCACCAGCATCCAGCTCTAAGCCCCAGCCCCATCCCCATCCCAAGCCACAGCCCCATCCCCAGACACAGCCGGAGCCTCAGCCTCTACTGGCTGCTGTTTCTGCAGAGGCTACTTGCTACAGCTGTTAGCATGCTCGGGAAACTTGTGAGGTTTTGAAAGTGAAAATATGAAGGCGCTGGAGATTGTATTGCACACATGTACACAGTCACGCCATGCCCAAATGCACACACACAGGCATACCTGTAGATCAAAGGGCCATTGACAGCCCTCAGGCAAGACCTGCCTGGCATGCTTCCCTCTGTATTTAGAGCATTGCTACACGGAGTCATCCAAATCACATACTGTAGTATTATGGCAGTGCAGAATGAGCTACTTTAAGCAGTTATCACTGACATCTCAGTCATGATTACAAGTGATTGGCCCCCTAACAAGTGCTGTTTGATATACATTTGTCCCCCTAGCAAGTGCTGTTTGATATACATTTGTCCCCCTAACAAGTGCTGTTTGATATCCATTTGTCCTTGTTTGCCCTCAATCATATGCTGGCTCCCTAAACTGGAACGCAGTCGGAACTTTGAGAAGCCCTTCTACAGTATAGACATACACACTCACACACAGGCACACACAGACATGGACAGAGAGAGACTAACACATGCACATACAAACGGATCGGCCTCCAAGAGCATCTTGAGTGGGTGGGAGCCAGGGGACCATGGTAGACATGTATGTGTGTGTTTATGTGTATGTGTATGTGTATGTGTATGTGTATGTGTATGTGTATGTATGTGTGTGTGTGTGTGTGTGTGTGTGCGCGTGTGTGTGTGTGTGTGTGTGTGTGTGTGTGTGTGTGTGTGTGCACTTACATGGAAGCATGTAGCCTTGCTGCTCCCGTGCTCCTGTGTGAGCGTCTGCTCTTTGCCCGTGGTCCCTGTGGTCCCAAATGTCAGAACAGCTGGTGGGCCGGCAGACATTGTACAGCAGTCTGATCTCCTCCCCTCTCTCTTCCTCCATTTCTCTCTCCCTCTCTCTCTCTCCCTGTCTCTCTCCCTTTGTCTCTCAGACTCTCTCTCTCCCTCTCTCTCTCTCCCTGTCTCTCTCCCTTTCTCTCTCAGACTCTCTCCCTCTCTCCCTCTCTCTCGCTCTTTTTCTTTCTCTCTCTCTCCCTGTCTCTCTCCCTTTGTCTCTCAGACTCTCTCTCTCCCTCTCTCTCTCCCTGTCTCTCTCCCTTTCTCTCTCAGACTCTCTCCCTCTCTCCCTCTCTCTCGCTCTTTTTCTTTCTCTGTCTCTCCATCTCCTGTCTTCTGGTGTTAACCGTGATTGAAGGTAAGTAGGTAACAGTGAGTGAAGTGGATGTTCCATGTCTTTGGGGGGGTGAGAGAGAGGGGGGGCATGTGGGTGGGTTGTGTTGTGTGCTTTCTAGAGCATTAAATCCTGAGAGCTAAGATTTGCCTGCCCGTCATTCAGGCTTGTCGGGGTCATGTCACACAGGACGCGAGAGAGGGGGAGAAAGAGAGAGATGAATGGAGTGATAGAGAGAGAGATAGAGGGATAGAGAGAGAGAGGAGACCAGAGGTCCCTTGGAAGCAGGAAGCTACATGGACAAGCCATTTGTATCTGTGCCGAGCAGTGTCTCTACATGTTTGTGTGTGTATGTAAGGAGAATGTTATTGTCTGAGTGCATGTGTGTGTGTGTGTGTCCTCTGTGTCCTGGTGTATTCCTCAGCCCCCCTACATTCTCCACAGTGGCTGTTGTACACGGGAGCTGATGAGTGAGGGGCATTAAGGCGCTGTTTGGCTCCATGTTTCTTCTGATGCCGAGTACCTCTGTGTCCGTGTGTGTGTGTGTGTGTGTGCATGTGTGCATGTTTGTGTGTGTGTGCGTGTGTGTGTGTGTGCATGTTTGTGTGTGTGTGCGTGTGTGTGCATGTGTGTGTGTGTGCGTGTGTGCGTGTGTGTGTGTGTGTGCGCGTGTGCTGTGTGTGTGTGTGTGTGCGCGTGTGTGTGTGTGTGGGTGGCACTGAGGCATAAAGAAGGCAGGTAGTAGTGGCGTCTTCAGGGGCAGCGGGGCCGGAGGGAACCCCTGCAGGCCTCTTCCTGTTCCCCACGGCAACCCTACCATGCCCTCCACCCCTCACCCACCCACCTCTCAGACACAAGTATTGATCCACCCAAATCTGCCCCCACTACCCTCACTAGTTCACCTGGTGCGTGAGACACTCATGCCCCCCTACACCCCCCACACACACGGCACTCCCACATCTACCAACACCCCCCCCCCCCCCCCATAGACATACCCACACCATTACAGACACAGGTACTGTCTGTGCATGTGAAGTGTAAAGATGAGCTAGAGGTCACGCAGGACAGAGGAGCTTCAGGCGGCTCCCAGTAGGATGTTGTTTGGGGGCCGACCTAACACCCCCCTCCCCCTCCCTTCCCCTCCCCTCCCCCAGTCCTGATCTTCAGCCCAGTGTGTGTGTGTGTCCTCACTGAGGTGTGTCCAGGTGCCCAGGGGTGTGTCTGCCCCCATCTAAGTTAACATCAGAGTTAACTTAGAAAAAGAAACAAAAAGGTCTACGTTCACATCAACAAACCCCGTTGTGTGTGTTTATGCATGGGGATGTGTGGACGCTTCATACGAGTTGACACCCTTAATGTGCTTTTTCTCATACAGTGCCGCTCTGGGAAAGCTTTGTCTGTGTGTGTCTGTGTACAGTATGTGTGTGTTGGAGCTAGAGAAATGCATGGGTTTTGGTAGCGATAAATCACTATTTGCCAGAGCAATGAGTATCCTGCCCAGCCGGATCTCTGGGTTTCGTGTTTGTTTGTGTGTGTGCAGGTGTGTGTGTGTGTGTGTGCTTCTGTGTGCTTGTATGTGTGTGTGTGTGTGTGTGTGTGTGTGTGTGTGTGTGTGTGTGTGTGTGTGTTTGTGTTTGGCTATTACATAGTGTCCTCATTGAAAATGCTTCAGAATGTCATATTCTCTGCCTGTGTGTGTGTGTGTGTGTGTGTTTGGCTATTACATGGTGTCCTCATTGAACATGCTTGAGAATGTCATATTCTCTGCCAGCATGTCAGGATGCCATAGCGTGTCACTCCTGCTCCAGGGCATGACAGATTTACAACCCTTTGATGAGTTACCACCTTCTCTTTAATAACTTTTTGGTGTCAGTGGGAGGGGCACAACACTGTAGTCCTGGATTCCTGGCACGGTACTGAATCATATTGTACTCTACAAAGAGTCTTCTAAAGACCGCAGGCATCAATGCAACAGCTTATTGAAAGCAAATAATCAACAATACCTGAAGTGGAGTAGGGTGTGGTGTGGTGAGGTGTTATAACACGCACTGTTGGTACTCGTTAATTGCGGCAACAGCTGCTATCAAAGGCTCACCTGGTACTTTCGAATTTCTTCATCATCGCTGACAAACCTTTTGAGTGCTGTCGACATGCGCAGCACGGTGATGAATAGTTATGAAACAAAACAACAAGAAAAGACTGTTGTGCAGATGTGAGGCATATATCAGCGTCACAGAACAAAAAGTGGCAACCTGGTTGGCAGGATAAATCTGAACTTGTTTTACTGTCTGTAAAGGAGGACAATCTCGCCTGTGTTTGTTTTTGCGTGCATGGCTGCGTCCCACGCACAGTGCCACAGCGAAAGTAGGTTGGGGAAGTGTCGCATCGTTCTGGCTGGATAATGACTCGGCCCTTTACCAACAACAGCAGTGGCTTGTAGACAAACAAAATGGCCTCCCTGATTGCGACTGCACATTTTAGCCCTCTCGTCACTGGAAAAGATGACCAGTGACAAATTGAAGGGACACTTTTATATGGGGGACTGCTGGTCAACACTGTATTTTTAAGGTGTGGGTTTCAAATGTGTGTGTCAGTGTCAATGTGTGTATGTTTGTGTACAGCGTTGGGCGAGGGCAGAAGGTCTGTTAATCTCAGCTTTGTTTCCAGTGACGTGGGGTGGCGCATCGGGCCAGACTTTGGGTCCTCGGCCAGTGGCATAGGGTGGCGCATCGGGCCAGACCCTGGGTCCTCGGCCAGTGGCATAGGGGTGGCGCATCGGGCCAGAACTTGGGGCCAGTGACCGGCCAGACCCTGGGTCCTCGGCCAGTGGCATAGGGGTGGCGCATCGGGCCAGACCTTGGGTCCTCGGCCAGTGACGTGGGCGCCAGTGACCGCTGATCGGCCAGACCCTGGGTCCTCGGCCAGTGGCATAGGGGTGGCGCACCGTGGCAGTCCCTGGGTCGTTGGCCCTCGGCTCAGATGTACCGGAGGCTAGAGCCCCTCGTCCGTCATGAAATATTCATGGGGGCAAGCGTCTCAATGATTTCCTGTCTCTTCCTGTATGCACGGCCGCTTGTGCCTGTCCCCCCCCAGAGCTCCACACCGGACAGTTGCACTCAGGCGCAGCTAAAGCTGAAGTGGCGGCCGCCGCTGGGTACGAATGGGGGTTGGAGGCTGGAGAAGGTGTGTGTGTGGGGGGTGGTCAGGGTTTGGGGAGCTGGGGGGGTGGGTGGGTGTGTCATGTGGGACAGGAGAATGGACGCTGACATGTTGATGTTGTAGTGAGTGTGTTAAGAATCCCATGAGTGAAGGTAATCCAGTCCCTTGACACTCCCTACCCTCACACACACACACACACACACACACACACACACACACACACACACACACACACACATGCATTAGCCCAAAACTGGCCACTTCACTCCAGTTTTAATCAAAGCTACCATGGTCCCAGAGGCCCTGAGCTGGTCTAAGCTGAGCAACAAGAGAAGTGTGTTACTCTCCAGAAGTGTCTCAGACATTTGGTCATGTTTGCTGTTCTGCCGTTTTGGAACGACTGCCTTAGTGCTTCAACCTTACCCTCTATACAGAGAAAGAGGGAGCGAGAGAGAGTGAGAAAGAGAGAAAGAGAGAGACAGAGAGAGTGTTTGTCATACAAGTGCACTCTGACATGGGTGGCTCCTGACTTTAGCCAGTTTGTGTGTGTATCTGCGTGTGTGTGTGAGTTGAGACCTGGAGGCTAAAATCAGGATTTAGATGTAATCTCGCCCAAAGACTGTGAGCTGGGCTGGGCTGGGCTGCTATGTGAGCTCAGGGGCTTTGGGCCTACTGCTCCCAGGCTGCCAGAGCCTCTCCACTGGCCCAGGCCAACCAGCAGATCCATTCAATGGGGCTCCTAAGCCACGTTATCCACCCTCCCATCTGATTCTGGATCAGTAGAGCAGGCCAGAGGCCAAGCCTTGCACGGTATCAGAAAGAGGGCACATGAGGTTATGGACGCATTTTTTTTTCAAAATGTAACAAGCAGTTGAGTTAGAAAATACCTCCGAGCAATTTTTTTTGGCTGTGTCTTCTGTAGTTTATTATATTTAATGTCCTGATGCTTCATGATGAATTGATCTTTTACGGATATGTTTTTTTTTTTTTTATTTGCATCTTTGTGTCACCACAAGTGAAAATTGGTTCTTCAAACACGACATTGTCAGTTTACATTGAACTGTTGACATGAGCCAAACAAAGACACAGTAGACAAAGGGTTGGGTGGATTAAACCTCTATTTGCTTTCGCTTGAAGAACTCTGGGTGTAAAGGCTGATTCAGCAAACAAAGAGGGCCTGTCTCCAAAAAAAAGTAGAGAGAGAGAGAGAGGGAGAAGTGGGCTCCTCATTGTGTGTTTGCTTGTGGTATTTATGGTTTGCTTGCCCACACATGTGTACAAACTAACAGCCTTTTATTAAATTCTTCCTTTGTGCATATTCAGTGTACACAAGCGTAACACGCACTGTACACAGACATATGCATGCATGCATGCACGCACACACACACACACATACAGAAACATATGCGCAAGTACACACACATAAACACACATAAACACACACACACACACACACACACACACACACACACACACACACACACACACACACACACACAATTTGGTGCCTCCTCCTTTGTGTACTGGTTGAGTGCAGAGCCTGAGGGGCTGACTGGCCTGCTTGCTCCTTTAAACAAATTGCTCAGTGTTCACAGCACTTTAAATGCCATGGCCTTTAATTACAGTATTTACTTAATAGGCTGAAACAAAAAGCCGTGTTCAGCCCAGCAGGAGCAGCAGGTGAGGCAGAAGTTCAAACACCTGGCAGTACATGCCCTCCTCTGGCACTGGGACTCGGCCCCCCCTCACTCCAGGCCCTGCAGAGGGAGAGAGAGAGGGAGGGAGAGGGAGGGAAAGAAGGGGGAGAGAGAGAGGGTGGGAGGGAAGGAGAGAGAGAGAGGGAGAGAAGACAGTAGAGAGAGGGAGGAGGGCTGTGGAGGAAAGAGAGTGAGAAAGGAAAGAGTGAGAGTTAGTGAGTAAGAGAGAGAGAGAGAGAGAGAGAGAGAGAGAGAGAGACTGGTGGTTAGAGGGAAGAAACATTCTTGATCACATGTTCTGGTATCCGGGTAACATTCATGGGAAAGTCGGTTAGCACCTGTGGCGTATTTCATGGAAAGAGTTTCATGTTTGTCGAAAAACCAGTCAAGTGCCTTCCCCCCTCCTAATCCAAACGGGAAATTACAGTAGCTGACATTTGGTACATGACATGTTTGTTCACCCACCCCCTTCCCCTTCTTTTTGTGACAGTCGTGTGAAAGAATTCCAGTCAGCCAGGGCCCCTAAGGTACTCAACACACAAAGGACAGTGGTTAACACTAACTTGAGGGCTTTAGTCATGCAACATGCTGCAAGCAAATTTGTAATGACGAGCAACATTCTGACTACACCATGGTGACAATACCTGTGCTGCAATTATCTCATCAACTTCAAATTACCCATCATTATGTTTATTGCACTCTTGATTTTGTTGTGTTCCAAGTGTGGTTGAGTCAAAGTGTTACTGATCGGTTTTGAACATCAAGGGCTTGGAAATTAAGCGCAGCATTTTTTTTTGCCTGTCATATTGCTCCCTGGGCTATATTCCACTCATCCAGTTAAGGATGTTTGCATTAATCTGCTATTGAAAGATGGCAACTCTAAGTCTGTGCAGTCACAAAGAAATTTGAAACAACAAATCCTTGTCTCTGTTTGTGCAAATCCTTAAAACAACACGGTAGCTTTAACATTTGGAGTGTGCGGCCTCATAGGCGGACGTTGCCGGTGATCCCCGTCTTTTCTTTTCTGAGTGATTGGTGGCGCAGTGTGTTCCAGTGTTTGATTAGAACAGACCCGCTATTTACTCATGGATTTGGTGTGTGTTGATTGATGGCCTGTATAAATGGGCATTAATGTGTTTAAAGGGCTGAGCTAACGTTCAGCCGATGACGACATGAAGGTGTTGTGAGGTGTGCTGTAGAGAGCTCATGTCTCTCTCCCCTCTCTCTCTCTTTCTCTCTCTCTCTCTCTGTGTTAGAGCGAATGTGTGTGTGTGTGTTCTGGCAAATGGCACCTCACCTCCACCACTTACTTGACCTCGTCCCCATTGGCTGTTGCAGAGTTTGTTTTCACTGTTGGTTGGTTCGTTCAGTTGTTCGTTATTGAGTCCACCGCTCAAACCAGCCGCCACCACCCAATCTTCCTCCTGGTCGTAAAAGCAGGTTAACAGTGGCCTCCTTGGCCGAAACAGAATCTCTATTGTGCAACACTTTTTAGAGCCTCCATCATAGACCCCCTTCAAAACCCCGCGGCTGTAAAAGACTCAAGAGTTTGAAGGCGACGCTCGCCCGCGGCCAAGCAAATAGGCTTGTAACCCAGGCAATCGGAGGCCCGGTAGGTATAATTAGCCCAGCCTCTTTGACCCCGGCAGACAGGTGGGAATTGTGCGGGGGTCTCGGCCGACCTTATCATGTGAGCGGGGTCAGATGTCACCCCCGGTGCACAGGGCCGTATAGCTGTCGAGTCAGGCCCATCCATCACAGGCCTTATTGCTGCAACACTCCTCCGATTTTGCCCAGAAGGCGCGGGGTTAGTGGGCCGGGCTGGTCCGAGCGCTGCTGGAAGGGGGTGCGGGCTGGGAGAGGAGGAGGTGGAGGTGGAGGTTGGGGCTGGTGTGGGTTTTGGGGGAGGGGGGGGGTTCAGGAGGGGGACGATCGTTTTACAGGAACGCTCGACATATGAACAACAAGTTTTCACAGCAACACAGCACGCCATTCCCCTCCACCGCCATCACTAAGAATAGAAGAGGGAGGGGGTGAAAGAGAGTTACAGCTCCCAGCTTCACAGTAACCCTCTTCCTGATCACAGCCAGATTTATGGGTCCTCAACTGCTAGGCTGTGAAAAACTGCAAACACTCACAGGCTCGTAACCTCTTTACCCTCTCCATCAAGCCTTCTTACTGCTCCATTTTCTCTCCTGGGTTGTATAAATAAACACCGTCATCGTGAAAAACTCAAATGTCTCTTTAAACCCACTAATTAGTTTTCCCCTAGTATATCAAAATGCTTCACTCTGGTATTTGACTGCATATCCCCATCCTAACATATAACTCCCCCAATCTCTCCTTCCCATCATCATCATCACTGACCCCCCCCCAAAATAAAAAATAACCCTCTCCACCAACCAAACATCGAGCCTCAGTGGATCATGTGGAGGCCCCCACTGCTGAATGGGGGGGTGTCCACCTCCACCACTGCCCGTTGAAGCTCCGTCCTCACGCGTGTCCGTGGCCAGCCGGAGTAAATGTTTGTTTTTTTTGGACCCGCCTCTGTAGATTGCGCGAGGCAGCAGACAGGGGGCCCCGTCTGCC